>NW_022900934.1:23219870-23257828 GCF_012274545.1 Fukomys damarensis
TTTTTTTTTTTTTTTTTTTTTAAGAATTCATTACAGCTGTACCCCAGTGTATTTTTCAGAGATGAAAAATCATTATTAACTGTGTGCTGGGCGTGGTGGGGTGTGGCTGTTGCCCCAGCCCTTGGGAGGCTGAAGCAGGAGAATTAACATGAGTTTGATGCCAGCCTGGGCTTCCTAGTGAGTTTAAGCTCACCCTGAACTAGATAGCAAGACTCTGTTACTCGCCCCCCAAAAATCCCTAACTGTTAAAGAATTTTTTTATATTCAGAAGTTGTATGATAGCTTCCCAAGAATATTTCTTTATCTGATTTAATTAACATTTTTATACTGACACTTAAGTATTAGCCATTTAATTCTTTATAGTGAATTAATCATCATTGTATTCCACTTGATATAGTTGAAGATAATCAAGTAAACTCATCTATTTCTGAAATAATATACCGTCTTATGGTTTGAATGCTTTTATCTGATAACTTTCCCTGTATTGCTCAGGTTATTTGATAATTTAGAAAATATTTCATTGTGGGTATTCCTCTAGGGGGTAGTGAAAAAAATTTGTTTCCTTCCTTCATGGAATCGACAGTGATATGATTTTTTTTTTAATGGTGTACTTTGGATATTAAGTACATTGCTTGTTATTCAAATACCTTCAGATACTTTCAGTGTCAGGTCCTGTAATCTTCATCACTTGTTATTTTTTGTAAAGTGTAGGACGGTAGCTTCCCAGGCAGTCATTGTAGTTAGTATTAAATTTGACTGGTTGTGATAACTGAAATTCTAAATGTCCATATGTGTCTCTGGAGATATCCACTACTTTGTATAATAGATTATATACAAGTTCCCTTTTAGTTTTGTTTATTGAGATGATTTTAAAGATTGCTTGTTCTTTTACAATACTCGTGAATTCTTAGTGAATAATAAACACTTAATTTTTATGGAAATATTTGTAAATGGACATTGCTGTCCAGAATGCTAATCATTACACATAGGGCTTCCTCTCTTCCCCCTTACTCTGTTTGGCTGTGAGCCCACCCCAGGGAATTTAGCAACTTTAGGGTAAACCCTGTCTCAAAATGACATGTTAAAAAAGGTCATGGAAATATCTTAGTAATAAGGCCCGGGTTTATTCCCCAGGATCACATGAGAGAAAAACAGAAGATTTTACACATAACACATTCATATGTATTTACTGTGATTGAGGTTCTAGTCCCCGTGTCCTTAAAGCTCTTGTTATGAAACTACTCTTTAGTCATACTACATTCATATTCTTTTAGCTTAATTGGCCTTTGCTAAGATAGATTAGATACTAATGAAATCCATGCTTTGTTTCCTAATTTTCAGAAATGGCCTAGAAAATCAATTAAGTTGATTGGGATTCATTTATACTTAATAGCATGTATTTCTGATATCAATACATTTTTTTCCCATTTTAGGAAAAAAAGTCAATTTGTGTTATTATTTAAAAGTTTTTTGACTGTGTACCTATGGTCATATCTTCAAGTTCCTTCAGTATACACCAGTAATATTTCTTCAGCTCCTTGAGATGCTACTTTTGAGCACCTTCCCAGGTATTATATCCCAGTATAACTTGGGGTACAGATCCCTTTACATTTTGACCATTTTTTATGATCATTTTTATACCCACAAAGAAATCCCGTTGAATCACATTTTTATGAAAATCAGAGTAACTAGATGTTTATATTTTTCATGTATTATATAGATTATAATAAACTCCATAATACTCATTTTGCCTTTTTGAATTTTCAGATGTCAGGAAACCCTAGTACTACTCAGATTGTCACTCTGTAGTAGACATGACAAGTTAAATGTTACAATCTCAAAAAAATCTTTTCCAATGATACTCATTTAAAAATTGGCAGATCGTTACACTTTTGACTCTTACTATTGTGTTCACTTTTTAAAGTATAAAATGCTTACTGCCATTGATGTTTAAAAATTAAATATTTGAAATCTCTAAGTACTTGGAATTGAATTCTCAAGATCAGGGTTTTTCAGCCATTATCTGACCGGTGTGATCCCCTTTCCCCATTTCCCATTATTTCCAACCAAAGAATAGTGTAGTAGAATGCATTTGAGATATGAAGAATTAGGAATAGGAAGAACACATAAGATTCCTAGGGTGAAAGGGGAAAAAAGGCCTCAAAACCTTGTCAATGAGGAATGGGGAAGGAGGTTTTGCTGCCAGGTTTTGCTAAGTTCATTTTTATAAACCCTGTTGTGGTAGTCCTCTTTTATTAATGCTTTCCTGACATTTACCCTGTTAGTTGAGGCTCTTCATTGTTCCTGCACTGAGCTGTAGAATTCTCTTTTGTTATAGATTTGCAAACACGACTTTCCCAACAGACTGAAGGTGAGTTGAACTGGGTTTTTTGTTTTGTTTTGTTTTTTGTTTTGTCTTTGAAATAGAATTAAATGCTGCAAGATTTAGTTGTCTGTACCATTTGGTATACTGTTTTGTATCTTTTTTTGTCAGAATGACGGATGTGTGTGTGTGTTGTGTGTATTGTAACACTCTTCTAGTGAAATAATTTAATACAGTCCACTAATGGATAAAGAATATTAAAATGGCCATGCTTTAGCATTAGCTTGTGGAAAATTTTCAGCTTTCACCTGAGGGTGTAGCTCAGTGGTAGAGTACCAGACTAGCACACTAGCACTATCCCTGAACACTGAAAAACCACCAGAAAAACCCATCTCACCTTTGTATGATTTGTGGTTATCAA
Organism: Fukomys damarensis; assembly: GCF_012274545.1. Taxonomy (NCBI): domain Eukaryota; kingdom Metazoa; phylum Chordata; class Mammalia; order Rodentia; family Bathyergidae; genus Fukomys; species Fukomys damarensis. Next base: position 23,222,615 of record NW_022900934.1, read on the forward strand.
GTCTAAGTGTTAATGCAGTTGTTTATAAAAGTAAAGAAATGAAGTACTTCATGTGATAATTTTAGTAGATGTATCTTTCAGAACATAGAATAATCTGTACTTTAATCAGATTAGGAATCGGGGAAAAAAATGAATGTTTGTTATGAATGGTACTGTCAGTAATTTATGTAAGTATCAAGCCTTGAGAATAGGTTTATTTATAGACATAATTGCATGCATATTTAAACTTTTCATAAAAGCAGGCTGGTTTCCTTTTAAGTATGAAGTAAATCCCTGCATTTGGCAGAAAATACATTTTGCTGCTCAGGTTTGGGATCATCATTTTAAATGATATATGTAAAGTTGTATAGAGAAATAGTTCTATATGAAAAATGTATATGGCCAGGCGTGGTGGCGCTTGCCTGTAATCCCAACACTCAGGAGGCTAAGGAAGGAAGATCGCTGTGAGTTGAGACCAGCCTGGGCTACATAGTGAGTTTCAGGTCAGTCTCAACTACATAGTGAGACCCTGTCTCAAAAAACGGGCGGGGGGTGGGGGGATAATGTCTATGTTGTTCTTGATGGTGAAGAATTATTTTAACTTTTCCAGCAAATGAGACAGTGGTACTCAGTGAATTTTTTTAAATGGTTTTCAGTATGTTTTTAGCATTCATAACTCATAAAATAATGAATTTTAAATATAGAAAAATAAAGTTCTCCCTAAGCTATTTCACTAAGAATTTCTGGTTTTACCAAGTACTCTTGTATTTGATTTATGATAATGTACACAGATTGGTCTCCAGTTTTTTCTTAAACAGCCTAGTCTTCTTTTAAACCCTTGAGCTCATGCAATGTTTCATCCATTTCTGGAGCAACTTGAGACAACAGGTGTTGCAGCATTGTGCCCAACTACTCTGATGAATTTTTAAAACTTTCCCCCAATAGAATTTTCTATGAATTTCACCATTTTAATTTAAAGCAAAGCTTTATGTAAAAAAATACCTGTTTATTGAAGGAAATAAAGAGAAGTTTCTTTAGGGTAAACTAGCCAAAAGCATTTGTAATTCTATCAGAAACAATCATTCTTTTCTGATATTTCATGCACCGTCTTATGTTCAATGGAACATTTCTGATACTTCCTCAGGTGATCGTTCATTTTAATTATCATTTGTTAATGCATTGTTTTATCCTTAGCTTTGTTTGTTGTTATGCAATGGAATGAGATTTGGTCAGATAATATGATAACGGTGAGTTGTGTAATAGCTACTGGTTTTATTTTTGCAAATCACATAAAAGCATTAGAGCAACTCTTGGAAAATGCTCTAATTTCATGTGTGTGTTTTAAATTTCAATTTTACAATTTTTTCTTTTTTAATCTTTTTTGGTACCAGGAACTGATCCAGGGCCTCATGCTTTCTGGGCAGGTGTTGTGCCACACTGAGCTACATCCCTGGCCCAAATGTCTAGTATTTTTAAGTTACTGTAGTTAACACTGCATATCTAGATACATGCTCCTCTTTAGCACTTGTGGATATATTCTCAGACATTTCTTTGCTTTGTGGCTGGGCTTGAATTTGAGATCCTTGTGCTTCAAGCCTTAGGTGGGATTATAGGCATATAGTAGTGTGCCCAGGTTTTTTAGTAATTTTTAAATTGTGATAAAATACAATCTACCGTTAACATAGGGCTAGGCTGGGTGTCGTGGCGCTTGCCTGTAATCCCAGAACTCTGGGAGGCTGAGGCGGGAGGATCACTGAGTTTGAGACCAGCCTGGGCTGCAAAGTGAGTTCTAGGTCAGTCTCAACTACATAGTGAGACCCTGTCTCAAAAACCGAAACAAAACAAACAAATTTAATATAGGAATTATTTTCTGAGGGCCCAGGTTTTTTAGTATTTTTTAATATTGTACCTAAAATAGACACAATCCAACAGTAATTTATTGCAGGGCTTATTTCCTGATGAAGTGAAATCTTACATGTTTGATTTTATGAATCTTATTTTTAAAACTTAATTTTTTAAAAACTTATTTTGACTAAGGGTTATTTTCATTTGTTAAAAAAGTATAGGCCCATGGGCAAAAACTGAGAAGTACAGATGGGTATTGATTTATTTGGGATTTTAAAGGATTGTATTTTTATCATCTCCCTCATTTTTATATAAATTCATGTCAGTCCTTAAGATCAATCTGGTTTTATTCTTTCTGAATTATGTATTGAGATTTTTGTTTAATTGAATTGCTACAGATCAGAAGTTTAAATTCCATTACAAATGCACTACTTGCACATTTCTGAATGTCTGTTATTTTAATGTAGGATTGCCTCAGTTGTCTGGCAATTAAAGTTGAGTGTAATCTACATCAGAATTTTCCCAGCTACTAAATGAAAATATATGGGAAGAAAAAATCTGTACTAAACATGTATAGCCTTTTTATCTTGTCTTTACTAAGCAATATAGTAATTATTTGCTTGGTGTTTGTTTCGAGAGATGAAATAAAGTATAGTCATGCTTAACAGTATTTCAGAAGGTAGCTTAGTGTGATCAGAAACTATCTCGAGAAGATAAATTGATGAAGTGGCATCCCTATACCCACTGGGATTTTTTTTAGTTGTTAATTATGAGGGACACTCACAGTGTTTTCCATGAAACTAATTTCTCTCTCAATCTTTTTTAGCTTCAGCTTTAGCTGCAGCTGCCTCTGTGCAACCCCTTGCAACACAGTGTTTCCAACTTTCTAACATGTTTAATCCTCAAACGTAAGTATGCTGTCAAGTGTGAAAGCCTTAATGTTAACATTTAGGTAATATTTTATGATTGAAACAGTGCATTGATTTTGAGGATATTAGCATAAGTTTTATGCATAGTGCTAGTTATTTTCTTTAGATACATTTGTTCGATTGGAATTGAAATAAAATGAGATTGGGCTGGGGATATAGCTCAGTGGCACTGTACCTGCCTGGCAAGGACAAGGTCCTAAGTTTGATCCCTGGTACCACCAAAACAACAAAAATTAAGATTGTATGTCGTGTATGTGTGTGTTTTGTTATTGTTAGTGTTTTTTGAGACAGGGTCTCACTGTGTAGTTGATGGTGCCCTGGAACTCACTATGTAGCCCATGCTGGTCTCGAACTCAAAGTGATTCTCCTGCCTTAGCCTCCCGAGTGCTAGGATTACAGGTGTGTGCTGCCATGCCCTGGTGGTGGTTTTTTTGGTTATTTTCTTCTTTATTCTTCCCTTCTATCGATTTTTTTTTTTTTTTTGGTACCGGGGATTGAACTCGGGTCCTTGCGCTTGCAACACCGAACCACTGAGCTAAATCCCTGACCCTATTGATTTGTTTTTTGTTTTGTTTTGTTTTTTTGAGACAGGGTCTCACTATGTAGTTGAGACTGCCCTGGAACTCACTATGTAGCCCAGGCTGGTCTCGAACTCACAGCGATCCTCCTGCCTCAGCCTCCCCAGTGCTGGGATTACAGGCTTGCGCCACCACGCCCAGCTCTGATTTGTTTTTTTGAGGCAGTGTCTCACTTTGTAGTTCAGGCATGGCTTGAACTTTAATGTAGGCCAGCCTGGCCTTGAATTTAGGGGACAGTCCTGAATTTAGGGGACAGTCCTCTCTTAACTGCTCAAGTGCTGGGATTACGGGTGGATAGGTGTGTTGCCATGCTCAGCTTTTTATACAAATTTCTTAAATATTTATGTTTTTATGTTATTTTTGTACTGGGGATCAAACTCGGGATCTTGTGCTTGCAAGGCAGGTAGTGGCACCACTGAGCTAAATCCCAGGCCTGAAATTCAGGACCTTTTGTTTGCAAGGCAGGTGGCTGAACCATTTGAGCCCCCTTGAGCCCTGATAGTATTTAGCTTTTTAAAATATTTGTATTAGTACACAATTATTACAACGATTATGGGGAGTTGAAATACATGTCTCACGTCTTTTATTTCTCCTTCCTCTCATCCTTCTCACCTTCCAAGTTTTTTGTAAAATTTGCACAGTATCCATTGTCACTTTACTTCTCATTTGTTTTAGTCTTTGAAATTTAAAAGTTCTTCATCTTATGCTAGAAAAGGATGCTTTTAAGTTTTTCTGTAATAAAGGGTGTGAATTTTTATATATAATTTTTTGCTTTGGTGCTATGGATGGATAGATCTTCATGCCTTGTATATGCTTAAGCATATGTTGTAATGCTTCTGTTAACTTTGTAGTCATTTGAACACTATTTTTTTTTCTTTTGGAGGGTACTGGGGATCGAACTCCAGATATTGTGCTTGTGAGGCAGGCAGCAGAACCACTGAGCTAAATCCTGTACCCTAGAAACACTTTATTTCAAGCTCTGTTCATCGCTTGTTGATTTCTGTCATTTAAAATATAGGGAATCAACCCAGATATAGGGTGCATGCCTATAATCCCCCCATTTCGGGAGGTTGAAGAGTATTTCAAGTTTGAACCTATCCTAGGCAGCTTTAACAATTTAGTGAAACCCTATCTAAAAGGCTGGAGATATAGTACAATTGAAATGCCACAGTTTCAGTCCCTAGTCCACAAAAGAAAAAAAAAAAATAGAAATCACATCTTAATGTCACCGGGGATTAGTTTAGTGGTTTCATCACCTGCCTCGCAAGTGCAAGGGCCTGCGTTTGATCCCTTGTACCAAAAAACAAAACTTCATGTACGAAGGGTTGTTTTATTTTGATAAGTTGTTTTATACAATTTTAATAATTAAGAACAGCATGGTATTTGTGTGACCTACAGCCTTCACAGTAAACTACATGTTGGCTTTGCATGATATCGCACACCTATAATCTTAGCACTTGTGACTTGTGAGGCTGAGGCAGGAGTAGTGGAAGTTCATGGCCAGGCTACCCACCCAAAAACTGCATGACTCAGTCTTTGGGAACCTTTTGTTTCAACTTTGCAGAGTTCTACAGGCATGTGCCAACATGATTTTCAAAAATGTTAGTTCATAGCTGGACATGGTGGTACATTCCTGTAATCCCAGTATTCAGCCTGGGCTATGTGGGGAGTTCCAGGTCAGTCTCAACTACATAGTGAGACCCCATCTCAAAAAACCAAAGGGGAAAAAAAAAAATTCATAGTTTACCAATGCAGAAACCTTGGATTGCCAGGTGTGGTGGTACATGCTTGTAATCCCAGCACTGGGGAGGCTGAGGCAGGAGGATCGCTGTGAGTTGAAGACCAGCCTGAGCTACATAGTAAGTTCCAGAGCAGTCTGAACTACATAGTGAGACCCTGTCTCAAAAAACAAACAAAAACCTTGGATTTGTTTTTGTTCTTTGAGGGGGGGTGTGACAGGGCTCATGTAGTTCAGGTTGGCCTTGATCTCACTGTGTGTTTCAGGCTGTACTCAATCTCACGGTGATCTAAGTACTGGAATTAGAAATGTGTGTGACCGTGTTTTTTATAATTTTCCCTAACAGCGTATATGTGTTAATATAGCTAATTTTTTAAAATACAAAGAGTAGTGTTGGCTTTTATTCTTTGAAACAGGGTCTCACTGTGAGTTCATGCTGACCATAAACTTGCTTTGTAACCCATGCTGGCCTTAAACATGTGGTAATCCTCCTGTCTCCTGACTGCTGGGATTACAGGTGTTAGACACCGTGCCTGGCTCTTTAAAATGCCTTTGATACTTAGGAATGTAAGTTAATTTTGCTAGTTCAAATAGTATTTTAAGATAGCTTAATGCTTTGTTACAGAGAAGAAGAAGTTGGATGGGACACAGAGATTAAGGATGATGTGATTGAAGAATGTAATAAACATGGAGGAGTTATTCATATATATGTTGACAAGAATTCTGCTCAGGTATTGTGATATTTTAAAATTAATGATGTTGACAAACTTATTCATATATATGTTGACAAGAATTCTGCTCAGGTATTGTGATATTTTAAAATTAATGATGTTTCTCTCATGTTGTTTCTCTCGTGTTGTTCACAGATTTGGGATAGATTATGATCCCTGTATCCCATTAATGACTATTTCTGAAAGGAGCTTTAACATACTTACAAGATAAATTCTCTGAAATAACTTAAAAATTTGCCCCATAGTATTTTCAGTTTCATGTAATTGGAAAAGCTCAGGCATTTTGACTCAATTGTAGCTTACAAGTTACAGAGAAAAGGTATTTTGGCAATTTGCTATGTAAATCATTTGTTAATAAAATTGTGGGTATCCACTTTGTTTAATGTGTTTTTTGTGCAGACACTATGAATAAACATTTGAATGCATATTATATATAACTTTAATCATTCATTTTTGTGCTTTAGGGTAATGTGTATGTGAAGTGCCCATCAATTGCTGCAGCTATTGCTGCTGTCAATGCATTGCATGGCAGGTGGTTTGCTGGTGAGTTTTTTTCCTCCTGTGAAATTCTTATTAAGGGTTTAAACCTAAGTCACAATGCTAAACCCAGCATATCTATTTCTTTCAACAGGTAAAATGATAACAGCAGCATATGTACCTCTTCCAACTTACCACAACCTATTTCCTGATTCTATGACGGCAACACAACTACTGGTTCCAAGTAGACGATGAAGCAAGATAAAGTCCCTTATGTACATAGCTTTTTTTTCTTGAGAATTCATCCTTTTATTTAGATAAAAAAAAAAAATAAAGAGGCAAGGGTCTACTGTCATTTGTATACAATTCCTGTTACCTTGAAGAAAATAAAAACGTTAACAGGAATGCAGTGTGCTCATTCTCCCTAACTAGCAAACCCCAGTGTATACAAAGCTTTTCTCTTGTTCTGCCTTTTTAAATGTTCATGTAGAAAATTACATTAAGGATCTATAGGAATAGCTCTAGGGGAACAAGCGTACTTTCTGTAAAAAGGCAGACAGGTATGTAATGTTTTTAATGTTTCCGAAGCCTAACTTTTTACACAGCAGTTGCATTTCACTAAGTAGATATTTGGCTCATGGTTTATAGCAGGTTTCTAAAATACACATTTAGTATATGGAAATTCAAGTCAGCTAAAGGGCTGTTTGACTAGCATCTCATCTTCCATTCTGATCATTTGGCAAGAAAGGGAGATTCAAAATTATATTTCTTGATGGTAACTTTTCAATTAATGTATCTGTAAGCATTTCTTTGTAAATACTATGTGTTCTGGTGTGTCTTAAGATTCCAAACAAAATGATCCCTGCATTTCCTGAAAATGTTTAATAACAGCCTGGCAAGGTAAGCAGTCTGAGGGAGAAAAGGAAATGCAGAAATAGGTTTTGTCTGGTTGCATATAATCTTTGCTTTTTAAGCTCTGTGAGCTCTGAAATATATTTTTGGGTTACTTCAGTGTGTTTGACAAGACAGCTTGATATTTCTATCAAACAAATGACTTTCATATTGCAACAAATCTTTGTAAGAACCACTCAAATAAAATTCTCTTAAAAAGGCCACAGGAAATCTTCATTTATCAAATGGTTTTAAAGTTACAGAAACTTGAATAGCATATATTAACTTATTTGACTTGTAGGAATATTTTAGTGCTTGATCTTTGTGAAAATAATTTTTCATAAGTATCTGGAGAAACCTGCCCTCAAGCTGTCATCCCTGTCAGTTCCTTTACAGTATTATCTCTACAGTTTAGCACAGTATCTTAGGATAATGTATTCAAGTTTGATAGAGGGTGAACAAAAAATTTTTTAGCCGAAAGTGTTTAGCCTGGGAATTTTGGGGCATTTGGTGCATTATGGCCATCTTGTTGGGGCCCTGGAGTGTGGAGTGTCTTTCACAAAATGCTTTCAAACTAGTTTCCTAAGTACAGTATTGCTTGAAAGGCATTTTGAGTTTATACTCCATTTGGGCAGCAGGCAAGCCTTTACCATTTTAACTGCAAATCTATGATCAACTTTATTTTGGACAAGCAATACTAGTTAGCTTTTATATCTTTATAATCTGGGTGAGGTTTCAAGGTTCGAGTTAACTGATTTTGGGAGGAATAGACATTTTCCACAAGGATGTCTCCCATCTTCCACCCAAATCTGTTACCGAGTTTCCTTAGCCCTTTTACCAAAGACTATCAAATTTATTTTCCCTCTAGGAAACTAGACCAAATGTGTTTTTTGGTGGTTGATATCTTTTTAAAAAAGTGATTACCGGGCCAGGGATTTAGCTCAGTGGTGGCCATTGCCTCCATTGTTAGTGCAAGGACTGGCATTTGATACCCAGTACGGGGGGGGGGAAGGGGATTACCAAAATATACCTTTCAGCACAGGAAAGTCAGAATTGATTATACATGAAAAGATGGTTCGTTTCTTTTCAAAATGGTTATTTTTAGTGAAATCTTGTAGGTCCCTAACTTCAGTCTGAAAAGTCTAGCTGCAATAACTTCCGGTTATGTTTCATTGTTGTTAAGAGCTTTTAGCTGCATTTATTTTCTTTCATCTCAACATTGATTATCAAGTTGATTAATACTTGAGAGGTAATGCAGGTCAAAGTGGGGAAGTTGATGGCATCTTGTGAAGCTACAAACATGGTTTTTTCAAAATTAAATGTATAATGAAGCCAGCAGAACAATCTCAATGTACAATAATATCAGGAATAGGACAAGTTAATAACTTTATGCAGGAAGTTCTTGATATTTAGGAACTTTAGTGATTTTCATAATAGCATCAATCTTACAAGATTGAGTTGAGCAATGTTTACTAGACTATATGGAATGTTTCAGGCACCACCTAGTTTAGTCTTGGTGAACAGCCAAGCTGTAAACCACGCCTATTCATTAGCCTACCTGTTCACATAATCCATGGCCAAACTGGATGATAATAATAATAATAGGCTCAGAAAGAGAAGAAGAGACTTTTATTATAATACAGGGACTGAGATGGATGGGAAGGTGTAGACATAGCAGGCAACCACAGCCCTGGTTAGCATCTTATGCCCATTCCGATGGCCATGAATGTACCAAAGGTGCCGCCACTCTGCATCATGGTTTTCCCAATGCCGCCCATCAGCTCCCGACCCCGCATTCCGATCCTGAGGAGGAAACCAAGATGATGGGACCAATCGGGAACAAAAATACAGGGAAGAGTTTTAACTTCACTTTGCCAGTCTGCATTTTTGGCAAGCTCTTTATCTCATTCTCAAGAAGTTACTTCTTACCCCAGAGGCAAGAAAAACGATCCTAAAGGATCCTTAATTTGATGAATGTCATAGCTGCCTTAAATTTTACGGGAGACCGCATATAACTGAAGTACACGGGCAGGTAAAACACTTGCTTTTGCCTCAAGAGTACATGTGATCCAACAGATGTTTCCTTCCTCTGCTGCTCAAACCGCCCCCCCCAAAGAGTCGCTGAATCAGGGAGCCCTACACTCCCAGCTTTTTTCATTTTGAGATGGTCTTACCAAATTCCCCAGCTGGTCCCGAACCTTTGTTCCTTCTGCCTCAGCCTCGAGGGTAACAGATTACAGGCATGTGATTTTTGCATGCCTACATCTGTCTTTTAGATGGTTTCCTGGTGGTAATTATTTTGAACTTGGGTTTAAGACCCAATTCTGAGGCAAGTGTAAAGCAGGCTTTAAAATATCTACGGAACTGTTCTGAAAACTACAGGACCTACCTAGCACATCGCTTAAATGCTGAGCAGAACGTCCTCTCCCTTTCAAAGTCACAAAATTGCACTTGACTCAGCCTCTCCCATGTGTTCGAATTACAGGCATGCGCCACCACACCTTGTTGCAAATTGCTTATATATTTTTTTTCGGTATGGAGAGCAAACCTAGGGCCTTCGGCAAACTAAGCAAGCACTGTATCACTGAGCTACATTTCCACCCCTCGTTTGTTTTCTTTATGCATACCCAGAGATAAACATAAGTAGCAAAAGCAGTAATAACTGTGCACTTGCTATGTGACACGTTCTGTGCAAATCGTTGATTCTTAGAAAAACAGGTATTACCATTCTCACATATAAGTGAGTAAACAGCCTCCAACTTGCCTAAAGTCACTGAACAAATAAAAGATCAAAAAAATCATTCGGCCTCCAAAACTCAGATTCCTAAACATTATGCTTACAACCCGAAAGAGGTAATCAGTCTCACTCGCTAGAAGACTGCGAGGTAACTGGAACGAAGTAGGTTCTACGCAAGTTCGGCTGGAGAAACTCCGTAAATCCAGCCCAGAGATCACCGCCCTCGAGCCTCACCTGAGACAGGAAAAGGTGCCGAAGAGCGCACCAGCCGCCATGCCTACGGCGCAACCCATCACAAAACCCATCTTCACGCGGTCGAAGCAGCTTGGCTGGGACTGTCCGTAGGGACCCACGGCCACCGGCATCTGTGGGTTGCGAAGGATATATGGGAGTGCGGGCCTAGCCGCTTGCCCCGAGCAGGTCGGGTCGGGGAGCGCGCCCAAGGTTTCAAGAGAATCAAGAAAGCACATTAGTTCGTAGCCAACTCCACCACCCTTTCCGCGCTGAAAACGCGATATCGCGCGACGCCGCCGGGTTCAGGGCGCCCCCACCTCACCTCGCTCGCGGCCTCGGTAGTTCAGCTCTACGTCGCACGGAAAAGGAGCCGGAGGGCGCTCGCGGCCCGAGGGATCACTTCCGGAGCGCGAGGCAGTACTTCCGGGAGCTTGGGGCAGAAGACTGCGGCCCCTTTACGTGGTGGTCTCTGCTACTTCTACCATGCTGCTACGAGCCGCTTGGAGGCGGGCGGCTTCGTCGGTGACGGTGGCTCCGGGGCTGAGGCCCGCGGTGCCTTGTCGAGGACTGCGCCTGCGTGGTACGCCTCTGGTCCGGCCGGCTGTCACCTTCCCGGGACTCGCGGATTTTTCCCCTTAGCGATGCTACGCACTCAACTATTCCCGAGCCTCCCTGCCCTGTCTTGCTTCCCATATCCTCTAACCCTTCTCTCCTGCACCTTCGTGCTTTCTCAGAGAAGCTCTCTGAACGGCCCCACAGATCCTTCTTGGCACGCCCCCAGAATCTGGGGGACTCATCCTTCTCATGTGTCTTGGTCAGCTATTAAGAGGTGCTGGTCAAGGCCTTTGACCATCCAGTAACCTTTGAAGGCGATATCACCCGCTGTGTCTCCAATTACTTCTAAACAGATTTTCCCTTTAGCGTGCTTCTGTCTCCCATCAAGACAATTTGAAGCTAGCTCTCAGTGACCCCCTATAAGAACCTGCTTTTGCCCCTTACCTCCTTTTACAGTGTGCTTGCCTTTGGCTTTTGAGATTTGATCCCAGCGTCTCCTAAATGTCTCATCTCACCTCCATTCAGTTTTGAGCTCTTCCGCCCTGTGCCTATAGCTACATTCGCTCTCTTGACCACTGTGTACTTCTTTTTTTTTTTTTTGTCAGTTGTAGACAATGCTCACCAGTCGTCTATACCCACAGATGCAGCCTCTGCCCCTGAGGCAGAGTTAGGGCTGCGACCTCTCTATATGGATGTGCAAGCTACAACTCCTCTGGTAAGGACGGAAGGACAATGATGAGTATTATCATTATGTTTATCTAAAATCTAATAAATCTTATGCTTTAAAAATAAGGATAGAGGGACAGCATTCTCCAAGGTTTTTAAAAAATTTTTCACCCCAAGGTTGTTTATTGGAAGTGAAAATTCACAGATAGGCTGCATCTTTATAGAAGTGAGAGCTGCTTAGTTGTGCTGGAAAAACAATTAAGTCAATAGGCTTTACTTCCAGTTGACTAGAAAATCTAATACTTACTAGCTATTGACCTTGGTCAAATCACTTTCAGTACAGGCATTGTAGTAATAGGGTTCTGTAATTAGCCAGACTAGCCAGGCACATTGACATGGTGGCACAGGCCTGTAGTCCCATTGCTCTGGGAGGCTGAGGAAGGGCGATAGCTCATTCAAGTCCAACTTAGCACCTTAACCTGACTAAAAAAAAAAAAAAAAAAAAAAAAAAAAAAAAAAAAAAAAAAAAAAAAAAATAGGTGGTATGCGTAGGATGTAACTGAGAAAGCCTTGGGTTTAATTTCTAGTACAGGGAGGAAAAAAGCAGCCTGGCCCACAATAAGCCCGTAATTAGTATTAGTATTTTGGTGCTGAAGATTGACTCCAGCATTTCACACATGCTAAGCACATGCACTATCTCTGAGCTTTGCCCTTAGCTTTCCTACTCCAATATTAATGCCAGTTTTCACCAGTGTGTTAAAAGGGATGTTTGGCTGGGAGGATCATGTCTCAGCCCCCCAAATCACATTGTCTAGTAGGAATGGAAACATCTGCAGAAACAGTTGTCAGAATGTTTGTAAACTGACTACCAGAAAGGAATGGTAGAACAATCTGGTTGAAGATAGATGGGGAGCAGGTGTATATTAGGTTGATATTTGGTTAGTCATAGAGGGATTTGAAGATGGAGGCCTAACTAGGCAGTGACTAAAGGGTTAGCACTGTGTTGAGGGAGGGTTGGCAGGTCCAAAGTGGTGGAATGGGGCTTGTATTGAGTATGGATTCAGAGAGACTGATGTCTTTTTTGTTGTGCTCAGGATCCCCGGGTACTTGATGCCATGCTCCCTTATCTCATCAACTACTATGGGAACCCACATTCACGGACACATGCTTATGGCTGGGAGAGTGAGGCAGCCATGGAACATGCTCGCCAGGTTAGTACAGAGGAGTCTGAGGTTCCAGTATCACTGGATTCAGTAGCCTGTGGGAGGCATTTCCTTTGTGATAGATGGGATAGAGGTGGAAATGGTTTAGGGTACTTTGTATAAGAGATTTAGAGAACTGTCTTGGAATTTGACCACAGGCTTTTGATTAGTTCTCACATTTTCTAGTTTAGACAAATTATCTAATTTCTTTAAGCCTCAATTTCTCCACATTTCAAATGGAGAGTGCATTAGATTCTTCTCTCTATGGTTAGTATGGTGGATTAAGTCAGACAATGCTGGTAAAGTTTAACATAACACTTACACATAGTAAGAATTCAATACTCTACATTGTAGGAGCTCAATAAGTAGATTTCAAAAACATATGACCTAATGTTATTTTTATTAGCTTGTCTTGGGCTGAAAAAGAGTGTAGGATTAAAGAAGTAATTGAATCTGTCCCTTTTCTGACCCTAGCCAGACCTAGTAAGTGCAGAGCTTCCTGGGCAGCTAGTAGAATGCAGTGAAGCTCTTGTTGCTCCAGATGTCTGTTCCAGCTGTGTCTACAATCCCATTTCTCCCTGGGGAATTAATGTTCCATATCTTTCTTGGCTTGCAGCAAGTAGCATCTCTGATTGGAGCTGATCCTCGTGAGATAATTTTCACTAGTGGTGCTACTGAATCCAACAACATAGCAATTAAGGTAAAAGAAAAGGGCAAGGGGTGTGGTTCAGTGGTAGAGTGGTTATGTAGCGATGCAAGGTTCTAGATTTGATCCCCAGAAAAACGAAAAACGTGGGGAAGCTGATAGCCTATCTGGGCCTTCTTGACTATGGAGATATGTGTTCCTAATCATTTAGACTAATGGATATTTTGCTGAGCTACCCACCCCCTCCCTAGTATGAAAAGAAGACACACACTGATTTTTTTGCTTTCTTTAGCCCTTTGCAGTCTGCTCTATCTTGTCTTATTTTCCTATTGCTTTAAATTCAGTGTATTAGTTGGATAGAAAATGAGGTGGTAGCTGGGGATTTAGCTCAGTGGTTTTGCCGCCTGCCTCACAATCACAAGGTCCTGAGTTCGATCCCAGTACCTGCCCCCACGAAAAAAAAAAAGTGAATACGAAAATGAGGTGGCTCTTGAGACATTAACTGCTTCATCTTTTTTTTTTTTTTTTTTTTTTTTTTTGTTAACAAGCCCGGGGGGTTTAATATTTTTTTTGATTTTTTTTTCTTTTTTTTTTTTTTTTTTTTTTTTTTTTTTTTTGGTATTTGGCATCTAACTTGCTCTTGCGAGACAGGCATAGTGCCACTGAACTAATTCCCAGCCCCCTCACTTTTTGATCTAATAACAATTAGTAACAATGAAGTCCAGGATCTTTTTACTTGGGCATATTTCCCTAGTTCTTATTAGCAGTTGTACCCTATTTACTTGATTCAAAGGCTGCCTTCCTATCAGCCTGTCCTTTTATTTCTGGTCATAACTGCTTGCAAGAAGTGCCTCTCCATTTTGAGGTGCCTTTTGTTAGCATTCACTTCTTACTCATTCAGGGATCATTCTATCCTTGGAACATACAGATCCTTGATGCTAATGGAAGTAAAACGACACTCATATTAGTTGTATTGACATTTCACAGAACATAATCACATTTGACTGGGCCAAGATTAATTGAGTAAATGCCAAGGACCTGAGAAATTGTGGTCTGCTCTAAGTTCAAAATTCTGGCTCTACGCTCTTACCATTATCTCTCAACTGTGCTGCCAGTGTTGGTTTTTCTGACCTTCATCTGGATGTAGGAGGTCTGGGATGGGCTCCAGAGTCATCAGCACTGTGCCTGATCTTGTTAGCAGAGAGGTATTTTTCCTTTGAATTTTGAAGATCTGAGTCTAAATAGCAGTCTTCCCAAAGGTGGTGATGATTTCTGTAATGGGGAGCATTTTTAGGTATTATCTTTTTTTGAAGTTTCCCAAACTTTAAAGTTTTAAAGTTTTTTTTTAAAGTACCAGAGATCAAACTCAGCACCATTGAGCTACATCTTGGGCCCTTTTCTCACTCACTTTGGTACCAGAAATTGAACTCAGGACCTTGCACTTGCCAGGCAGGCGCAGCATGCAATGGGGAGCATTTTTAAAAACTTAAAACTATTTGTATTGGAAGCCTCCACAGATCCCATACCAGCACTAGGCCAAAAGTTGCTAAAAAGATCCTTGATTTTACTTCTCTTTGTCTCCTGGGTGGATGGATGGAGTAAATATATATGTGCCATTAGAGGATTTCACACCATAGGTAAGATAGGAAAGGAGGAAAGAAGGTACATTATTTAAGTTACATTGTTTAGAAATGGGAATAAAATTCTGAATAACTATTATTGCCTCTTAATTACTTTTTTATTTATATTTTTGGTACGGGGATTGAACTTGCACTTGCAAGGCTGGCTGTACCACTGAGCTAAATCCCTGACCCGCCCCCTTTTTTTTTTTTTCTTTAAGACAGGGTCTTGCTGTGTAGCTCAGGCTGGACTTGAACTTACTGTGTAGCCTGGGCAGGCCTCAAACTTGCAGTGATCTTCCTGCCGCAGCCTTCTGTGTGCTAGGATTACTTACATGAGCCACTACACCTAGCATAAATCAATTTTTAAATACTTGTTTTTTATATTTTTTGTCTTCATGAACATATAGATTGGTTTGTGTTTTTGCTTGGTACTGGGGAATCGAACTTGGGACCTTGTGCTTGCAAGGCAGGAAGCAGCACCTCTGAGCTAAATCCCTGGCCTGTGAACATATAGGTTTTATGTAGTTATAATTTGGGTCTAAGTAGCTTTTCCAGGACCTGCAATATGCTAACCATACTTCTAACATTGAGCTATACTCCCAGCTTCTAAGTAGTTTTATTCTGATTTTTGGTTGTTTTGTTTTGTTTCCTAAGATAAGGTCTCTCTCTGTTTCAGGCTGACCTTGAACTCATGTAGTCTAGGCTGGCCTCTAAGTCACAGTGATTCTTCACAGTGATCCTCCTGCCTCAACCTCCCAAGTGCTGGGATTATAGGCATACACCACTATGCCTGGACACAGAGTTAATTCTAAACTAATTTTCTTTAGCATTATTCCAGAAAATTTTGGCATGCAGACATGAATTTCCTTTTCTTCCCTCCTTCTCTTCCCCCCACCCAGTATTTTGCGCTATAGGCTGGCCTTGAACTTGCTTTGTATCCCAGGCTGGCCTCAAACTTTTGATCTGCTTATGTCAGCCTCCTGAGTGCTGAGGTTACAGGAGAATGCCACCACTTCTAAGTTTCTTTGTTATTTTTTTTTTTCTTGATACAAGGTTTCACTGTGTTACCCAGGCTGGTCTCCAATTTATGGACTCAGACTTTTTTTTTCTTCTGTTTTGTTTTGTTTTTGTTTGTTTGTTTTTTTGAGACAGGGTATCACTGTGTGGTTGAGACTGACCTGGAATTCACTATGTAGCCCAGGCTGGCCTCGAACTCAAAGTGATCCACCTGTCTCACCCTCCCAAGTGCTGCGCTTACAGGCGTGTGCCACCACACCCGGCTTCAGACTTTTTTTTTCTAATTGAGTATAATTGTCAAAGAAAATCACATGTATATTTAAGATATACAACCTGATATTTTAATATAAACATACAATGTGAAATGATTACAGATCATTATTATTTTTTGTGTGTATGTGTTGTACCAGGGATTGAACTCAGGATCTTGTGCTTGCTAGGCAAGCATATTGCCATTGAGCTAAATCCCTGGCCTTTAAATGATTACTAAAATTAAGCTAATTAACATAGTAATTATCTCACATACTTACAATTCTTTATTTCCTCTGCTTAGAAACATGTCATAATCGCCTAAGCAAAAAAATACTCTTACACACACACACACACACACACACACACACACACAAAGTGTTCAGCATCTCAATCAAAGTTAAATGAATTCCATTCTGGAGGATTTCTTGATATCTGTGTACATAAATGCATTTTTGAAAAATTGACAATTCCATCTCTCTCTCTCTTTTTCTGTGGTAGTGGATAATGGGGATTGAACCCAGAACCTTGGCAGTGAGCTATATTATTCCCTGTCCTTTTTTTTTTTTTTTTTTTTTTTGTACCAGGGATCAAACTCGGAACCTTACAAGGCAGGCAGTGGCACCACTAAGCTATATCCCCAGCCATTTTTTTAAAAATGATGTCTTGCTATGTAGTTCAGGCTGACTGGCCTTGAACCCAAGGCAATCCTCCTGCCTCAGCCTCCCCAGTGCTGGGATTACAGGCTTCTGCCACCATGCTCAGCTCCCAACCCCTTCATAATTCTTTATTTTGTGTCTGAAATATCCCAGCTAAATAGGAACTTGTGATCCTCCTGCCTTAGCCTCTCTGAGTGCTGGGATCTCAGGCATATGACATCACACCTGTCACTTGGCATATTATCTCTCTTTTTTTTTTTGGTACTGAGATTAAACTCAGGACCTTGCACTTGGGAGGCAGGCGGTGGCACCACTGAGCTAAATCCCTGGCCCTAGGTGTATTATCTCTGAATGATACAATTAATAACTTTTATCCCCATTACTCTCATTTATACCCCCTTTTCCCTCTCCTTTTTTTCTTTCTCTTGTCTAGTACTTTATGCCACCTTTTTAAAATTGCACATATTAGGGAAAATATGTATTGTCTTTCCTGCCTCTCCTTGAGTAGCTAGGACTGCAGGTACATGCCATACATGACTGCCAGAGACTCCTGCAGTAAGTCTCTAGTCCCCACCTGCCCAGTGTGTGACACAGGCCTGAGGAAAAAAAATATGCTGAGACAGAACTAAGAAAACATGAGGTCCCAGGATGACTGATGCTGGTGTAACCAACAAAGGTGCTGGCCAGTCCCAGGCACTAACTTTTATTGGCAATCAATTGGGGTAAAGGGGACATGCAGTTTCTATGGAAATTAATGTAAACAAGGCTTAGAAAGGACAAGACAAAATATTCTTGAATTAGGGACAAAATAGACAAAATATATGATTGTAATTAAAATATTGTCCTTCTAGCAGAAAGTTTGAGTTGTGGGAACAAGAATTTGGGTGTGAGTTACTCTGACCTTGGCACGTAGATTTCACCCAGATTCACGTCTATAAATAAGCCAATTGTAGGGTTACATCTTTACAGCTTGCTTTGGGCATAATCAGTATTACGGTCCTCTGCACATGGTTATTCTTTTTTCTTTTCCTTGGATAAGTTGGATGGTGTGTTAGTTATCTTTCTCTCATTGCTTAGACAAAATATCCAACACTGAAAGTTAAAAGAAAAAGTGTTTATTTAGCTTACAGTTTGTAGACATTTCATTCCATTCATTCATTTATCCAACAATGGTGCCAAGGCAGAATGGCACATGGCAGAGGGTCAGCTCAGAGGAGAATAACAACAGTTCATGGTGCTCACAAGCTAACAGCAACAAGAGAACCATAACAGTGATTTTCTGCCCCTTTTATTTTATATAGACTACTGGGATTAGGTGGTGCCAAACCACTCAGTGTACTGGTTTAGTGATCACATGCCCATAATTCCAGCAACACACACTCTAGATTCAGGCATCTCTGAAAAAGCCAGCTATGACCACATGAGGCTTAGGGGGACATCTAGACCCAAACCATAACATTCTGCCCCTGGTCCCCCCACAAAGACTCATGTACATTCCTTTATGCTTATGGAATTTAGTCCATCTCTAAGAGATCTCAAAGTCCTAACAGTTTCAGCATTGCTGACAAGTCCAAGTCCAAAGTCTCCTCTGAGATTTAAGACAAATTTCTTAGCTGCAAGCCCCTGTGTAAATGAAAATAAAGTTAAAAACTTCCAACGTTCAATGGCAAAAAACAGGTGTTTCCATTCCAAAGGTTACAAACAGCAAGGAATGGGAATAAAGCAAGACCAAAATCTAGCAGGGCAAACGTTAAATCCTACAGTTTCATTTTCAGCATCTCTGGCAATCTGTAGCAAGTTGTCAACTCCAATGGGCTTGGGTAGCTCTGGCCCTCTGCCACTTCTGATTCTTGTAGCTCCCATGGCTTGTCTCTTGGCCCGGCTCTGCTCCCTCATTGAAGTTTTCCTCAGACAGTCCACGTACCTGGCTTCTCCAAACTTCTGGGGCCTCCACTGCACCATTGGCTTCAAGCACTGCCCCCTCAGAGGCACACTGCCTGGCCTCCCAGGCCTTCTGAAATCTGGGTGGAAGCTTTTTTTGTTTGTTTGTTTTTTGAGATGGTCTCACTGTGTAGTTCAGACTGCTCTGGAACTCACTGTGTAGCCCAGGCTGGTCTGAACTCAGCAGCATCCTCCTGCCTCAGCTTCGCAAGTACTGGGATTACAGGCGTGCACCAGCACACCCAGCTTGGAAGCTCTTCTGACCCTACAACTCTTATATTCCACATGTGCCTAAAACCAGTACCATATATGAATGAGGCCAAGGTCTGCTGACAGCTGGAGCAGTAGCCAGGCTTCCTTCTTTCTTGGCTCTACAGGTCCAGTGCCTGTGAGCCAAATCCTGCGGAAAAACTTTCTTAGGCCACCACCATTCTGGAATATGGTGCTCTGGGGCTTTCTTCTCAGAGCAAACTATTTCATTTTTGCAATTTTGATGCTGCAAAGGGTGGAGTCCTGCTGTTTCTTATGATGCCTTCAGGTCATCTTTTCTATTTGTTCCCTCTCACCAATCAAGATCTCCTCTGTTCTTTCTTTGCAGGCTGAAGCTTTATGGGAGCTTCCTTTCTGGCCAAACTCAAAATGTTTTAAATTATTCTGCTGGGTTCTCTGGTCTTGATTTTCAACATAAATCTGGCTAAAAGCCCTCTACAGTAGCCACCACCTCAACATTAGACTGCCTTGAAATTTCTTCTGCCCGATTCATTAGTCCACCACCCTTGGTCTCAGGCAAAGTCTCTGGACACAAACAAAATGCAGACAACTTTCTGCCAATACATAGCACACATCATCTGGAGTCCAACAGCCAATGCAGTCCTTCTTCCCAGCAGAAACCTCCTGAGCCTGGTCTTAACTGGCTTTCTGGTCTTCTGAGCTCTGTGTAGAATCTCCCATACAGTGAAGTGTAAAGCAGTCCAGCTCTACTTTTTCAGTGGACATCTCCAAATCTTTCCTAACTTTTCTCCTTCCCACAAGCCAGTTCCAAAGGCTCATGAGTCACATGGCCAGGTACAATCACAGCAACAACCCCACTTCTCTGTTACCAAATTCTGATTGGGTACTTTTCTCTCTTTGTTGAGGCATGATACCTGACACCCAAAGTTAAAAGGAGAAAGGTTTATTTAGCTTACAGATCATAGAAGTTTTAGTCCATACTTAGCTGGCTCTAAGTTGGGTGGTGTGGTGGAGGGGCAATAGTCCATGGCAGACTGAAGGATGCAAAGCAACAAAGAAATCTTAACAGTGTGTTTCTGCTCTTTTTATCTTATCCAGACTGCTGGGATTAGGGTGGTACCAGACCAGTCAATGTACTAGTTTAGTAATCACATGCCCTTAATCCAGCACCACACATTCTAGATTCAGCTACCTCTGAAAAAGCCATTTATGACCACATGAGTCTTTGTGGGGGCCAAGGGCAGAATGTTATGATTTGTGTCTAGATGTTCCCCCAAAGCCTCATGTGTTCTTAAGTTCAATCCCCAGGACAAAAAAAAAAAAAAAATCAAATACTGACTAGGGATATAGCCAGCAGTAGAATGTATGCTTAGTATGTGCAAGGCTCTTGTTTTAGTCCCTAGCACCAGAAAACAAAAGTTCCTTATAAATGGGATTGAAGTCATAATTGTCTCTGAGCATTTTTCTGTTTTCTTCCACTATCATCAATTTTTTAGGGAGTGGCCAGATTTTATAAGTCACGGAAAAAGCATGTGGTTACCACCCAGACAGAACACAAATGCGTCTTAGACTCCTGCCGTTCACTGGAAGCAGAGGGCTTTCAGGTCACCTACCTCCCAGTGCAGAAGAGTGGAATCATTGATCTAAAGGTAGGAGCAGCCCTTAGTTTGAGGGGCAACTTAAGAGGAGCTGAGCTTCAGCCTGTAAATCCTTCTCTTTAGCCTTTCCCAGAGTTTAAAGTTTAATGTAATGGCAAAGGTGGGGCTTAGAGAAACAGATCTTACAGAGAAGGATATTTTTCCCTTGAGCATGTATTGTTCTTTTTGAAAGACTTGCTTTTCATCTTTGTTAAGTGTTTCCCACTTCATATGAGAGCCACTGTGTGTGTGTGACTGATGCTAGGGATTCACACTCACCATGGCATAGTTTTGGCTTCTTCCTTCTTTGAACTTAGGCCCCTTATCACCCTGAAAAGGATTTCCAGGGATGAGGATGAGGTTGTAGCTCAGTAATAGGGTCCTTGCCAAGCATTTGAGAGGTCCTGGTTTCAATCCTGTTTTGGCTTGTGTCTAGATATCCCCCCAAAGCCTCAGGCAGTCATAGGTGGGGCTTTTTGGAGATGGCTGGATATAGAGTGTGTGATGCTGGGATCAAGGGTGTGTGATTACTAATTTAGTCCACTGATTATTTTGGCATAGTTTTGGGTGTGGATATGGGAAGGCCCACCCTGGGTGTGAGTGCTACCCATCCTAAAGGCATGTAGTCTAATTAAACTATAAGGGACAGAAAGGGCTGCTGCCATCGCTTGCTGCTTCCAGCTTTTGGTGCAATCTGCCATCTGCCATCTTTTCTTGCCATCTGCCTTCCATGCCATGAGCTGCTTTTTTTTTTCTCCACTGCAGTGCACCTTGGGCTTTCCACCCCGCTTTGGAGCCAGTCACTATGAACTGAAACCTCTACAAACTGAGCCAAAATATACCTTTCCTCCTTTAACTTTGGGTGTTGGGTATTTTGTCTCAGAAATAAGAAAAGCAACTAATACAAATCTCTACCACTGCAAACAAACAAAGAGAAGATACAGTTTTATTATCCTTATTGGCCCATTTTCTGACCTGTCCATTGTAGATAGTACAAGCATCTTGTCTACCAGACTTTGGATATGAGCATTGCTAGACAAATCCTAATATGTGCTAGAGATGGTGGCACACACCTGTCATCCTAGCACTCTGGGAAGCTGAGGCAGGAGGGTTATAAGTCTAAGGCTATTCTGATCAATTTAGCAAGTTACTGAGGCCCTGAAGATAAAAATGGCTGGCAATATAGCTCATTTTGAAGGTGCTGGGTTTAATCTCTGACACCACAAACAAACAAACAAACAAATCCTAATACATAGTTTGTAATCAGAGAGCCTTAATTCTAAACTGTTCTTTTCTGTCATTTATTGTTTCTTCCCTCTTTTTTCTTTTTCCTCGTTTTTCTTCTTTTTTGTGGGATTAAATCCAGACCCTTGTAAAGCAAGGTGAGCTCACCACAGTTTAGTTACATTCCTGGGCCATTCTCTTTCTTATATTTAATCATTAGTCACCTTTATATCTATAGCTTCTTCTTTTTTAGTTTGTTTGTTTTTTTGTTTTTTTGAGACAGGGTCTCACTATGTATTTGAGACTGACCTGGGACTCACTCTGTAGCCCAGGCTGGTCTTGAACTCACAACGATCCTCCTGCCTCAGCCTCTGGAGTGCTGGGATTATAGGCCTGCAACACCACATCTGACTATAGCTTCTTCTTTATGTTATCTCTGAAATTATGCCTTTCTCCATTTCTTTAGCTGGGTTGAATCCTAAATCTTAGCCACTTTTTGAATTTAATTGTGTTGCCTGATCTAGTCCTCTAACCACTATGTTTCAGCAAATTCTGTAAATCCTCATGGGACGTTATTTCTTTCTTTTCTTTTTGTGTTAGGGATTGAACTCAGGACCTTACACTTGCAAGGCAGGTGTGGTGCAACTGAGCTAAATCCCGGGCCCTTGGACTTTATTTCTAAAAGTTTTGTGTGTGTGTGTGTGTGTGTGTGTGTGTGTGTGTGTGTGTGTGTGTGTGTGTGATTTATCCTTAGGACCTTTGCACTGAGCTGTAGCTCCACCTTTTTTTTTTATTAATTTTAAGACAGTTATGCTAAATCATTAAGTTGCCTAGACTGGGTTTGGACTATGGGTCTTCCTGCCTTAGTGTCTCAGAATGCTGAAGTTCTAGGCATGCTGTGCTACTACACCCAGCCCATTGAATGAGTTTTCGCTACTCACAAATCCTGAGAGATTTGCCTGACATTAAAATTTCTTAGCCAAGTGTGTTCGTACATTCCTATAGTACTAGCACATGGGAATCTGAGGTGAGAGGATTTGTTAAACCTAAAATGCTTTTTGTTTTTCCACTGCTGGGGATTGAACTCAGGGCCTCTACCCTAAGCTATATCCTGAGCCCTTTTAAAAATTTTTTTAAAATTTCATTTTATGACTACATATGTGCAATTCATACAGTTTACAGTCATCTTTGGAAATGGTTACATGTACATATTACAGCTTTTTTCTTCATTAACTCTTCTCTTTCCCTCCCCTGCTCCTCCCACTCCTTTTTTTAATTTTATTTTTTATTTTGTCTCATTGAGTTGCTAAATTGCCCAGGCTATGTTTGAACTTGTGCTCTTCTTGCCTTAGCCCCCAGAGTCCTAGGATTACAGATGTGTGCCACCTTGCACAGGTTTATGTCAGTTTTGTAGGATATTTGTTTTCAAATTTTTTTAATTAAAAAAATTATGTTTAGTTAGTTTCCCCCCGCTCCTCTGGTACTGGGGATTGAACCTAGAGCCTTTGTACGTGCTTTTCAAGTTCTCTACTGCTGAGCTATATCCCTAGCCAGGGGGAGGGGTATGTTTGTTTCTCTATGTGTGTGTGTGTGGCTTGAACTCACTATGTGGCCCAGTTCGTCTTAAACTTGTATCCTTCTGATTGAGTTTGAGTAGCTTGAGATTACAGGTGTGTGCCACACACTTGGCTAGATTATTATTATTATTGTTATTTTGTGTGTGTGAGGGGGTTAGTGGGTACTGGGGATTGAATCCAGGCCCTTGAACATGTTAGGCAAATGCTGTATCACTGAGCCACATCCCTAATCCCTTGCTAGATTTTCATTTCTCATAATATTTAACATAGTACCTTTCTTTCACTTTGTATTGCTTATTATGCCATAGTGCCAGGCAATAGGGAGAGAGGGTTGATCCAGACAGAGTAGTTCGTCCATCTTCATAGAGCTCATGTTCCAGTGAAGGGGGTATTAAATATATAAATAGACACATAAATGAAATGATTAAGTGCTATGAAGGAAGCCAAGAAGATGTCAAGAGGGAATTTGATATTGAACACCTACATTATCCCAGTGTCAGATGAGGCATAATAAATGTTGGTGAGTTAATTAATAATTCCTTCACGATATGACGTTTCAGTCAGACGTGTTTCCTGCCTATATGTTTTTATTTTGTTTTGTGTTTTGAGACAGGGTCTCACTATGTAGTTGAGACTGACTTGGAACTCATTATGTAGCCCAGAGTGATCTTGAACTCACAGCGATCCTCCTGCCTCAGCCTCCTGAGCACTGGGATTAGAGGTGTGCGCCACCACGCCTGGCTCCTGCCTATATGCTGTTGTTAGCAGTAGCTCTTTCTTTCCTTTTTTTTTGTTTTTAGTACTGGGAATGGTGCTCAGGACCTTGTGCTTGTGAGACAGGTGGTGAGGTGGTGGCATTACTGAGCTGAATCTCTAGCTCCTTGCTGTTTTTTTTTTTTTTTTTTTTTTTTCTTGAGACAGGGTGTCTCCCTGAGTAGTTCAGGCTGGTCTTGAAGTCACTATGCAGCCTAGTCTAGTTTGAACTCCCGGTGATTCTCCTGCTTCAGCCTCCTGAGTGCTGGGATTGCAGGCGTGTGTCACCACATCTGGCCTGTTCTCCATTTCTTTGAACTTATCATTTCATAATTTTATATAAGTGAAATCATACAGTTCATAACCTGGGGTTGACATTTTCATTCCACAAATGTCTTTGGAAATTTATTCATTCTGCATGTACAATTCATTCACTGTTGTAAGTAATTTGTTCTTTTTTATTGCTTAGTACTATAGTAGTGTTATAGCTGTATCATAGGGTTTTTTTGTTTTGTTTTGTTTTGTTTTTTTAGACAGGATCTGGCTATGTAATTCAGGTTTGCATTGGACTGACAATGTAGCCCAGGATGACCTTGAACTTGTGGTGATCCTCCCGCCTCAGCCTCCAGAGTGCTCGAATTATAGGCACATACCACCTAGCTCAGAAAGTACCAAAGGTTATTGAACCCATTAGAAGAACCTGGAAGGGCCAGGGATTTAGCTCAGTGGTGCTGCTGCCTGCCTTGAAAGCACAAGGTCCTGAGTTCGATTCCTGATACCCACCCCCCAAAAAAGATAACTGGGAAGTTTCTAGAGTTTGGCTAGTATGAAAGCTAAAAATATTTGTGAGCTGGGCATGGTGGCATATATCTGTACTCCCAGCATTCTGAGTGGCTGAGATAGGAGGATTGCAAGTTCAAGCATTTTAGCAACTTAGCAAGACCCTGTCACAAAAGAAAAGAGACAGAAAAGAAGGAAACAAGACAAAGAGGAAGGTGGGAGGGAAGGCAGGAAAGAAAGAAAGGGGGAAGGAGGGAGGGAGGGAAAAAGAACAAACATTTTTGTACAAGTTTTTTGTGAATTTAATTTTTATTTCTCTGGAATGAATGGCTAAGAGGGTTATGAATGTGTTATATGGTAACTTCATGTTGTGTAAGAAACAGAGGCTGGTAAAGCTCTCTATCCAGCTATTTGTGAGGCTGAAGTTGGAGGATCATTTGAGTCTAGCATCATAGCAAGACCCTGTTGAAAAGAAAAAAATATGAGAAAATGAAAAAATGGAAATAAAGTGTTTGTAAATGGGGAGGGGAGGAGGGGGTGAAGGGAGGGCAGGGACAAGGGGAAAAATGAGAACCAAGACCTGTCATGTAAAGGTACAAGATCCCAGTAATGAATGTAACTGTACTGTATACCTAAAAAGTACCAATAAACTCAATAAAAAGAAAAGAAAACAAAACAAAACAAAAAATCCTGTTAAATACTTTTCTAAAGTAGTTATTCCATTGTAGATTTCTCTATACCTTCACCAACAATTTTCTTCAGCGCTGGAGATCAAAGTCCTTGAGTGTGCCAGGCAAGCACTCTACCCCTGAGCTGTATCACCAGCCCCACTTTATTTATTTATTTATTGGTTTATTTGAGACAGGGTCTCACTTTATGGTTCAGGTTGGCCCTGAACTCATTATGTAGGTCAGGCTGGCCTCAAACTAGTTCCAATCTTCTTGCCTCTGCCTCCCAAATGCTGGGATTACTGGCATTCATTATTTTTATTTTAATCACTTTTATAGGGGTACAGTGAAAAGCCTCTTTTTTGTTGTTGTTGTCTTTTTCTTTCCTCTCCTCTGCTCCTCTCTTCCAGACAGGGTCTTGCTATGTAACCCAGGCTGCACTCAGACTTACTCTGTGGTCCAGGATGGCCTTGAACCTAGAATCCTGCTTCACCCTCTTGCTGGGATTACAGGCATGCATCACCATGCCTAGTGAAAGGCCTTTTTTCAAGACTTGCTACAAGGGAGGGCTTTGTTGGCCCTAGATTGTCAGCAAAGCCCCTACTTCTGCATATTCCTAGGAACTAGATGCTGCCATCCAGCCAGATACCAGCCTGGTTTCAGTTATGACTGTGAACAATGAGATTGGAGTGAAACAGCCTATTGCAGAAATAGGTGAGTATTATGGTTTAACTCTAACTCTTGGGATCCCTCTGAGGAACAAGAATAGACTGGCAGCTCTAACAGTATAATGTACAGTAAGGAAATCAAGGGAATCAGAATTTTAAGTACCTTGTTCATGGACATTGTAAGTGGCATAACCAATATTGGAATTTAGGTTTAGTGCCTTTTTTATTTTTAAAATTTTTGTTTGTTGGTGATACCCAGGGGTTGAAACCCAGAGCCTCATGCATGCTAGGCAAATGTTCTATCACTGAGCTACATTTTTTTTTTTTTCTGGTAATCGAGCTCAGGACCTTGTGCTCGCAAGTCAGGCACAGCACCACTGGGTTAAATCCCTGGCCCCCAAATAAGTTATAACACGCTGCACTGAGCCTACTATCAGTTAGATGCCAAGATGGAACCCATGGCTTTGTACTTGCCAGGCAAGTGCGCTACCCCTGAGCTATGTCCCATGTTAAAATAACAATAATTATTAAAAACAAACTCAACAGCAACAACAAAAACCTCTGTCTTCCTCTGTAGAACGTCACTTAGATTTCACCCTACAATCAGTCATGTTCTCCCTCTTTTTCTCTCTTTTTTTTTTTGCTACTAGGAACTGAACCCAGGGCCTTCACACTAAGCTACATCACCAGCTTTTTTTAGTTTTTATTTTACTTTGCTAAATTGCCTAGGATAGGCTTGAAGTTGTGATCCTCCTGCCTCAGCCTCCTATGTTGCTGGAATCACAGGCATGTACCACATACTCTGGCCCTTTATTGTCTTTATGTACATTAAAATAAGATCTGTCTCCAGCCTGCCTCTCAAGCACAAGGGTCCGAGTTCAATCCCCGTACCAAAATAATAGATCTCTCAGGGCTAGGGATTTACAAGGTCCCAAGTTGGATCCCCTGTAGTGAAGAAAGAAAGAAAAAAAAATCTGTCCATCCCCTTTTAAATAAAAAAGTTTCTAAAAGATAATGTGACTTGTTGAAAGGTAGTAAGAAAAATCTTCAGCACTCGGGAGACTGAGGCAGGAGGATCGCTGTGAGTTCGAGACCAGCCTGGGCTACACAGTGAGTTCCAGGTCAGTTTCAACTACATAATGAGACCCTGTCTCAAAAAAGAAAAATCTTAAGTACGAGACTGTCATGTGGGTTTTTCCCCCCTGGTACTGGGGATTGAATTCTGGATCTTGCACTTGCAAGGTAGGCATGGTGCCACTGAGCTAAATCCCTGGCCCATCATGTGGATTTTGATTTGGTGCTTTACCCTTGATGTTTAGAGTGAGAGTACAGAGAGAAGGGAAGGGTTGTAGTTGGGGAGAGGAAGAGGGGAGAAGAGGAGGAGAAAGGAGGAAAGGGTAAGGTAGGAATGTGAAGGGATTTACTATAATAGTAGCAGTAATTAATGGGTAGAGACAATTTATAGTGCATTGTGGGCTATTTTCTGGTTACTTCCCAACATTATACTGTGTCTTCCCCTGTTATTTCCTCAGGGCAGATTTGCAGATCCAGAAAGGTGTATTTCCATACCGATGCAGCCCAGGCTGTTGGAAAAATCCCACTTGATGTCACTGACATGAAAATTGATCTCATGAGCATCAGTGGCCACAAAATCTATGGTCCTAAAGGTATCAGCTCCTCCTAGATTTCCTCTTCTTTGATCCTGTCATCAAACCCTTTGACAAATGTTTCTTAGAGTCATTTGAGCTACGTACAATTGTTGCCAGAGGAACTTGTACATTGAGAATACTTTGTAGTCTGCAAGTGTTGTGTATTTATTCATTTACTTAAGTGTTTTGTTTTTTTGAGGGGGGGTACCAGGGATCGAACTCAGGTTCTTGTGCTTGTGAGGCAGGCGCTGGAACCACTGAGATAAATCCCCAGCCCGACTTAGTGTTTTTTAGAGAGGGTCTCACTCTACTTAGTGCAGGCTGGCCTGGAACTCACTATGTACCTCAGGCTGACTTTAAACTCATGGCAGTCCTTCTGCCTCAGACTTGCAAGTGCTAGGGTTAGAGGTGTGTCTTGGCATGCCCAGTTTGCAAGTGTCATTTAGTTGTAGTCAAAAAACACTTTGCTAGGGCCGGGGATTTAGCTCAGTGGTTTGGTGTCCTGCCTTGCAAGCGCATGGACCCGAGTTCAATCCCCGGTACCAAAACAACAACAACAACAACAAAAAAAACCACTTTGCTCACTTGTATACCTAGGTGGTTAAATGTGTACAACAGATCTTAGAAAGAGACTGTTGACCTCTGTTTTCTGGAAGTAGCCATAAAAAGACAAACACAACTGCTCTATCAAAGTGAAGGGATTTTTTTTCACGCTAGTACACTTTCTGTGTCTGCAGAGGTTCATCTCAGTGTACATTTGTGGGAAAAGTATAATAGCTTTTGGAAGGATGAACAATAGCTTCTTCAAATGGTTCTCAGAAGTTGAACAGTGTGTTTTTCTGAGATGTTTTTTAAAAAGGCCCACAGGGCTGGGGGTTTAGCTCAGTGGTTCCACTGCCTGCCTTGAAAGCACAGGGTCCCAAGTTCAATCCCTGGCACTAAAAGAAAAGAAAAGAAAAACAAAACAAAAAAACCCACATTATTTTTTTATTTATTGAAATGGGGTCTATATTGCCCAGGCTTGCTTTGGACTTGCTGCCTTATCCTCTAAAGTAGTTGGGATTATAGACTGGTGCTACTGTGCCCACCTTGAAAAAATTTTTTTTTGAGATAGGATCTCACTATGTAGTTGAGACTGACCTGGAACTCACTGTGTAGCCCAGGCTAGTCTCGATCTCACAATGATCCTCCTACCTCAGACTCTCGAGGGCTGGGATTAGAGGCGTGTGCCACCATGTCCTGCTGAAAAATTTTTTTTGGTAGTTCTGGGAATTGGACCCAAGACCTAGAAACTGAGCTGCATCTTCAGCCATTTTTTTTTTTAATTTATTTTTTGGTACCGGTATCAAATTCAGGACCTTGAACTTGTGGCCATTCTTTTAACTCGGCCTGCTGAGTGCTGAGATTACAAGTGTGCCACTACTGCCCAGCACATAATTATGTACATAATACACTTATTTCTCTAGTTTTACATAATACATCTTTTTTAAAAAATTGTATTTATTTTGTTTTGTTTTTTTTTTGGTACCGGGGATTGAACTCGGGTCCTTGCGCTTGCAAGGCAGGCCACCGAACCGCTGAGCTAAATCCCCGGCCCAAAATTGTATTTATTTATTTTTGGTATCAGAGATTGAACCGTGGGGCCTTGTGCTTGAGAGGCAGGATGTGGAACCACTGAGCTAAATCCCCAGACTTACATCTTTTTTTTAAAGATAGGGTCTTGCTATGTAGTCCAGTTGGCCTTGAACTCATTATTTTTTTTTTTTTTTTGGTACTGGGTATTGAACTCTGGACCCTGCGCTTGCAAAGCAGACAGCAGAACCACTGAACTAAATTCCCACCTCTTGAACTCACTATGTAACCCAGGCTGGTCTCGAGCTGTTGGTGATTTTCCCATCTCAGCCTTCCCATTGCTGGGATTACAGGCGTGTGCTACATAATATATCTTCATTCTCTTCTTGACCAGTTTTTCTAACAATGTATATTATAAGATTTATAGTGTCAATACAGAAAGACTTTCCTCGTTCATTTATATACCTGCTTCTATTTCATTGAATGTACATATCATAATTTATTTGGCATTGCTTTGGTAGTCATCTAAACTATTTCTAATATTTCTGCTCTTACAAATAATGTTGCAATGTGTGATATCTTTTCATTCATGCTTAGGACTACTTTAAACCATTTTGGTAATTATTCCCTCTTTTAGTTACCTTTCTTTCTTTTTGTTTTGCTACCTTTATGATGTTAAAAAATTTTGCTAAATATTACACTTTTATTGGGTTTTTCTTTTCTCAATTTTTTCAGGAAAAAATGCTAAGAATATAGAAAAGTTGAAATAATATTTTGATCCCTTTGAAAAGTGATATTTTGTTTCATCTGTTTTTTCTGTTTCTCTTCTTTTTTCTAACAAATTTCACTCTCCAGGGGTTGGTGCCATCTATATCCGCCGCCGGCCCCGAGTACGCGTGGAGGCCCTACAGAGTGGAGGGGGGCAGGAGCGGGGTATGCGGTCTGGGACAGTGCCCACACCCTTGGTGGTGGGGCTGGGGGCTGCGTGTGAGGTGGCACAGCAAGAGATGGAGGTATGAGGAGAGCAGTTTCCTCCCACTGCATCTTCCCCTGTGCTTGGTCTACTATTTAGCGGTATCCCAAGATGGCTAAGTTAGATCTCTGCTGGAAGAGATTTAAGAAAACCCTGCCCTGTGCAGATGCTTCCATCCCCTTGTTCTGAGGGAGGTGTTTCGGGCTGTAAAACTCAGGCCCTGTTAGTAGTAATCAACTGATTTGTTTCTGGGTTGTTGGAATCCTGTATTCAGTTACTGAGCATCTTCACACAGTAGGCACTGTATTCAGTGCTGGGTGCACAGTGATCTTCATGAGTGACATAGGACAATAGGTGAGTTTGATGCACAGTCACATCTGGTTAGAGGAGAAGGGCTCTTAGAACTATGGGTTTTCTCAGATGGTTGGTAGTCATTGTGCTTAGTCTTCCTCTGCCTATTCCTTAGTATGACCACAAGCGGATCTCAAAGTTAGCCAAGCGGTTAATACAGAAGATAATGAAGAGCCTTCCAGATGTGGTGATGAATGGGAACCCTGAACAGCACTATCCTGGTATGGACTTTGCCTTCTCCTTCCCCATTCTGAAAGAGGCTAAGATTCTGAAACCCCTCTACAGTGATACCTTCTCTCTTCTAGGCTGTATCAACCTTTCCTTTGCATATGTGGAAGGGGAGAGCCTGCTGATGGCACTCAAGGATGTTGCTTTGTCCTCAGGGAGGTGAGGTGAAACACAACTGTTGCAGGGTCATTAAGCCTGGCTTCTGAGTTCCATACAGGTTACTAAGCTTCCTGGTATGGAGAAGATAAGCACAAGAGCTCTTGATTTACAGTAAAGATCCTCTTTTTTATCTGACTAGGCATAGGCTGAAGTTTACTACTCTAGCAGGGATTCCTGGGGGAGAATTCCATTCCTTTTGCAGTCCCGGGGGTATATGTATCAGTTCTAGGCTTACACTAGCAGTTCTACTGTGGGCCTGCAGAACTGAAGATGCTCCAAAAGCCACCAATGGTTTAGCTGCCCTCTGGGCTGGTACAGATAGTATCTTCTGTCTGGGGGAGTGAGCACAAGGTTCTCAGATGCCTCTTTCTGTCAGATCCAGCTGTGGGCTATTATGCTCTGTCATTTTTTGGCAGAGAAGCTAGGTTCAAGTCCCAGGATGTTCAGGGCAGCATCGGGCCCTTTAGTTTGCTAGATGGTTTTGTTTTCCTGTAGTGTGATTCTGTGACCTTGAGGGGAGGGAGCAAGAACTGGGAATTTGTGCCTTAGCAGTTGTTGATGCTGAACTGAACAAAGCTGTGTATCTCTCCTCAGTGCTTGTACCTCTGCATCCCTGGAACCCTCTTATGTCCTTAGAGCAATTGGCACTGATGAGGATTTAGCACACTCTTCTATCAGGTTAGTTATAAAAGGTTTTTTTTATGTGTTTATGTGCATGTGTGTGTTATTTGTATTGAACCCAGGGCCTCATGCATGCTAGCCAATCCACTGGCACTGAGCTGTATTCTCAAGCCAAAAGGCATTCTCCTTAGTGTTCATGTCCTATTATTGTCAGTCTGGTTCTCTCTGTCCTTTCTTTTTTTTGCTGCTGGGAATTTAATGTAAGTGTGTGGTCTACCACTGAACTATATCTCCAGCCTTTCCTTATTTATTTCTTGTTTCTAGAGCACAGGTTCTCAGACTTCATTGAGCATCATCTGGCAAGTTTATAAAAAATGGCAAATTCATACGCAGATATTCTCCTTTACTATGTCAGGAGGGAGGAATAGGAACTTTCTTAGGTGATTCTCATGTGTTGATTCACAGACCATGTTCTCTGGCCTAGAAGGGAAGGTCCCTGCTCTTCTCTCTTTGTCTTTATATAGTAGATCTTCAGTGAATATTGGCCACATAAATCTACCCCAGTGCCACCTCTGATGGAGAGCTCTTCCCCATGTCCTCTTCAGGTTTGGCATTGGCCGCTTCACTACTGAGGAAGAAGTAGACTATACTGTGGAGAAATGCGTTCAGCATGTGAAACGTCTTCGAGAAATGAGGTATGCACTGTTGGAAGAAACTATAATCCTGGCCCCTCTCTTATCCTTGGGCTGTGTGTTCACACTACCAGAAACCAAAGTTTGACAGTACTTAGGTTTTAAGAGTCAGAGTTTCTAAATCCTAAAGGGAACAAAAGCAAGAAGGTGAATTTTTTTGGCCATTTTTTTTTTTTCAGAATATGAAAAGTATTTTAAAACCTAAAGAAGGATATCAATGCAAGTAGTATTCCTCCCGCCTCTCTCTTTTTGTGGAACTGGAAATTAAACCCAAGGTCTTGTGCATGCTAATCAGACTCTACCACTGAGCCATCCCCCTTTTTACTTTGAGTCGGGGTCTCACTAAATTCTTTAGGTTAGACTTTAACTTATGATTTTGCTGCCTAGGCCTTCCAAATAGCTGGGAATCAGTTGTGCGCCACTGCACCCAGAAAGATAGCTGTTTTGTTTTGTTTTGTTTTGTTTTTTTATACCGGGGATCAAACTTGGGCCCTTCAGCTTTTGAGGCAAGGGGTGGAACCCCTGAGCCAAATCCCTGGCCCAAGATAGGGATTCTTAATTAGAGTTCTGTGGCCTGTGGCCAGCATCTTTAGAGATACATGATAGACTTGAAGTTGTATTCTAAATATTACAAGATTTTGCAGTCTCTGTGTTGACAGTCCATAGCTCTCATAAGATTTTTCTATTTTTTAGGTGGCTTTATTGTTTGTTTGTTTGTTTAAGACAAGGTCCCATGATAAGTAGCCCAGTCTGGCCTTGAACTCTAGGTGATCCTTCTGCCTCAAACTCCTGAGTGCTGGGATTACAGGCTTGTGCCATCACGCCTTGCTGTTTTGTTTTTTCAGATTGCATTGCTGGGGACTGAACCTAGGACCTCATGTGTAATAGTGTTCTACCACTGAGCTCCTAACTTTTCTATTTTTTTTGTTTTTGAAGAGGTCTTACTATATAGCTCAGGCTGGGCTTGAACTCATTGTGTAGCCCAGGTGGCCTCAAATTTGTAGTAATTCTCCTGCCTTAGTTTCCTGAGTGTTGGGATTATTAGGTATGTGCCACCACACCCACCTTTCCATGAGATTTTTAAAAGATTAGGAACTACTACTCAGTGATGTTTATAACTTCAAGAGATTCCTAGTTTGGTGTGGTCTTGCATGTCTATAATCTCAGCACTCTGAAAGGCTGATGCAGAAGGATCTCAAATTGGAACTCAGTCTAGGAAAGTAAGAGACTTACCAAGACCCTATCTCAAAAGAAAAAAATTAAAAAACAGCTATAGACATAATTTGGTGCAAATGCCCCCTGGGTATAATCCTCAGAACTGGAAAAAAAAAAGGAAAAGATTCTTTACTATTCAACTGCCACCAGGGCTTCCCCATATAACCACATATCTCAGCTTCGTACTGAGTACATTGGATTTTTTTTTCAAAGTTTGGCTGTCTTTGGTCCACTTGACTTTCAGATTTTCCTTGGTCTACCTGGTAGAGAGAGGAAGTTTAGGTATGTATTTGCTGCCCTTTGTTAGCTCTCCCCAGCCTTGCTGTATTCTAGATTTCCTTGCTAGGGTGTAGTTGCATTAACATTTACAGCTTGCTTAGGTACTTAGGCTCCAGATTCTTCCCTTGGCTTTGCATTCTGGTACAATCAAAACGCGTTATTTTCATTTAAGTTTATCTGTACTTTTTAGATATACAATAGTTACATTCATCATTTGGAATTTGTACCTTTACATGATGTATCTTGATTTTTATTTTTTCCCCATTCCCCTGCCCTCCCTTCAACTATCCCACCCCTCCCTATTTACAGAGACTTTGTTTCCATTTTTTCCTTTTCTCATATTTTTTCTTTTCCTTTCTTTCCTTGCCCCTACCTCTCCCACTTCTCTTTTTCTTTCAGACTTTTTCTTCCTATTTCATATTATCAATTGTGCATTTAAAAGGCATTTCTACTGACAGTGCTTTCTTTTTCTTCCTGTCAGTTTTCAGTATCTGTACCCTATTCCTTTTTTTTTCTTTTTATTGAGTTTATTGGTACATTCTAGGTATACAGTACAGTTACTTTGTACCCTATTCCTTTTGGTCTTTTACGAACTGAATTCAGCTTGGTCCCATTAGCCTTCAACCAGAGCCTCATTTTGTGATCCTGTTAGGGTCAGGAAGGGGATAGCTAACTGTATTGGGTCAAAGAAAATCTCATAAATGGAAAGATTTCTGTTGCTGGGCTGGGTATGGTGGCACATGCCTATAATCCCAGCTATGCAGTAGACCAAGACAGGAGGATCACAAGTTCAAGGTCAGCTTGGGCAAAATAGCAAGACTTGATCTCAAAATTACAACAATAACATTAAAAAAGAAAGAAAGAGTATGAGCATTCCTAAAATCTTTTGACTCAGGATCCCATTGTAGCTGAGCCTAGGTTACCTAGTTAATCTGGTTTATTGGCAGTTGGGGAGAAGCTGGAATTGATCTGGATTTAAAGGTGGCTGTGATTTATTAATCACCTGTGATGGAATCCACTAGGGCAAAAGGTAGAGACAGGACAGAAGGAGGCAAATCAGTCATTGTTCAGGGCCTCGGTGCCAGTGTAGGTTGCCTCCCGTCCAAGCCTCGCTCATTGTATGCCTCTTTTCTTTGGCAGTCCTCTCTGGGAGATGGTGCAGGACGGCATTGACCTCAAGAGCATCAAGTGGACTCAACACTAGAAGAATGTACCTTGCTCTGTGCTAGTCTGGCTCTTCC
>NW_022900934.1:23260929-23263988 GCF_012274545.1 Fukomys damarensis
TGTACTGGGAATCAAACTTAGGCCCTTGCCAGGCAGGCAGCAGAACCACTGGGCCAAATCCCCAGCCCACATCTGATATTTTTTATATCCAGGGGGTGCTCTTTAGTCAAACTGGAATTGTTGTATCCCAGTTGACTAGCACAGCCTGCTTCCAAGTCCAAAACACAAGGAAAATATCTTTCCCCAGCCTCAGCAACTTTGCTGGGGTATAGTCTCCATTTCTTTTCAAGAGTTCTTCTTTGGTCTTATAGTATATAGACATTTCCATCCTGAAGCAGTAGAGTCATTTGGCTCTAATATTGCTGCTGATATATCTGTTACTTTTGTAGGGAGCATAGAACAAAAAGGAGGGTCTTTGTACATGGACTCTGTTTTGTGTGTACATTTGAATTGCTTTCTGCTGCTCAACTAGACTGGCTCCTCCTACAACAAGAATAAGCAGTTCCTTCAATTTTGTGTGTGTGTGTGTGTGTGTGTGTGTGTTTCTCTCTCCAAAGGACATCTTTTTATATTGTCTATAGACCAAATAGCATGTATCTTAGGTTTATCTCCTTTCTGTTCTCATGTTCCTTCTTTTCTTTTAATGGAGCTAGAAATATCTATATGATTACATCTATTCTAATAATCTGTGTTTCTTTCTTTAATATTTGGTAATTTTGCCGGGCTTGGTGGTTTAAACTAGTAATCCCAGCACTTGGGAGGCTGAGGCAGGAGGATTGCCATGAGTTCAAGGCCAGCGTGAGGGCCTGCATAGTGAGACCTTGTCTCAAAACACCGTAAAAAATTTTTTTGAAGATTGGAGAAATAAACTGATCTTCTATTTACTCTGGTGCTGTGTAAGAATCAGAAGAAGTTGAAGGTACACTTGGTAATTATGGAGAAGATCACCACTCCACCTGATTTCCATAGATGATTCAATTCATTTGCATATGTTTTCATTCAATTATTTAAATGCCTTTCCGCACCCAGACTTTTCTTCAGGACACTGGGGGAGACACTAGTTAACAGGGACAAAAAGGACTCACCCTTATTGAGCTTTCATACTAGTGGAGAACTGTAAAATAACTATACAAAGATTATTATAGGTTGTGATAAGTGCTATAAATGAAATAGAATATTGTGACTAGGGAGAAGCTGTGGTGCTGACTCTTGGCAAGTTTTTCTGAGGAGGTAATGCTTAAGCAAAAATGTAGAGTTGGGATAGCTCATCTACATAAGGATGAGAAGAAACTGGAAAGCGTTTGGCATGTTAAGAAATGTGTTTGAAAAAACAAGAAAAAGCCAATGCAAGTAGAGTCATTTTTCTATTTGTGGGTCTGAACACATTTATAGATAGTTATAAAAAAGAGAAAAAATAAAATGTTATAGAGTTCAGAGTTGAGAGTGAACATGGTGGCACTCACCTGTAATCCTAGTTCTTGGGTGGCTGAGGCAGGAGGGTTGCCATGAGTTCAAGGCCAGCCTGAACTACATAGGGTGAACCTGTCTCAACTCCCCCCAAAACACAAGTTCAACATCTTTTTGTGTTTTGACAGTACTGAGGATTCAACCTGGAGTCTCATGCATGCTAGCCAAGTGCTCTGCACTGAGATATATCCTCAGCCCTTTTTAAAATTTTATTTTTAGACAGGGTCTTGCTGAGTTGCCAGGCTGGCCTTGAATTTGGAGTCCTCCTGCCTCAGCTTCAAGTAGTTAGGATTAAGAGTTGTGCAACATGATGGCTGGCTTGCTCTTTTCTTTTTTTAAATAAACATGTTATATTTATAGAAAAGTTGCACAAATAGTACGGAGTTGTATATCAATTACCATTTTCCTCTATACTTACAAAAAAACAGTACATTTATTAAAATTTGATGTTAATACTGTATTAATAAAATTTGAAATATTTTTCATATTTCAGTAGTTCACCCTTTAATGGCTTTGCTTTTTCTTTTGTTTGTTTTTTGAGACAGGGTTTCAGTATGTAGTTGAGATTGACCTGGAACTCACTATGTAGCCCAGGCTGGTCTCGAACTCACAGTGATCCTCCTGGGCCTCAACCTCCCAAGTGCTGGGATTACAGGCGTGCACCACCACGCCTGGCTAATGGCTTTGCTCTTTTCCAGAGCCAATCCTGGATAACATATTGTATTTAGAAAGTTTTTAAAATTTTTGGTACTGGGGATTGAACTCATGACCTTGTGTTTAAGAGGCAGGCATGGCGCCACTGAGCTAAATCCCTGGCCCTTGTACTTTTTTTTAATGAACTCTATTATACTAGAGTATAAAATGTATTTTTGATTTGAAAATGCGGTTTATCCAGGCATGGTGGCGCTCGCCTGTAATCCCAGATCCAGAAGCAGAGGCATGAGGATTGCCTTGAGTTCGAGGTTAGCCAGGGTATACAAAGAAGGAGTTTTTTTTTTTTCAGTTTGCTGTTTTGGGGGTACTGGGTACTACTCAAGTCTTACCGTACAAATCTTTCCAAAAGCTTGTGTTAGGAGAATTTATCCCTCATTTTCAGTTGGCTCCTCCCTTTTGATTTGGAAGACAAAAGTCAATCATAGACATGGATATATTCATAGTTACATGCTGTAGGCAAGAAGGAATTGGAGGGGGGTTTAGTACAAAAAGCAGCTTGAGAATACGTAGTTTCTTCAATAACAACGCGTGCAGCTGTGGAAGAGCTAGAGTGGGTAAGTCTTACTAGATTGAAATTTTTTAATGGGAATAATCAGCTTTTGACTAACAGGACATTATCAACGAACTAGCCTTTACTTTGTGTTCTGCCTAATCCTCCAAACAATTCTGCGAGATAGGCACTATTTCCTTCTTTTCGCAGTGGCTCCAAAAAGTAAAGTAATTTGCACAAAATCTCACACTAAAGCTCCAAGGCGTTCCAACCATCCTGGCCAAAGCCAGGACTAGGTGCAAACGTACACTCTTAATTGCGAGCTCCTCAGGTCACAAACACCTTCAACTTCCGGGAGGTCGCGGGAGAACCTTGGCACGCCTGCGCTGCCCCGCCCCATGACGTCACGCAACCGCCCCGCCCTCTTTTGGAACGGGGAGCCGCAGAG
>NW_022900934.1:23264140-23294454 GCF_012274545.1 Fukomys damarensis
GTGCGGGGCTCGAGCCGCCCCTAGGTGGCCCGGGGCGGGGCCTTTGGAGGCCTCGGCGTCCACCGCACCTAGCGCCCCACACAAAAGGTCGGGGTAGAGCTGTGCGCGTCCTGGGTTGCCACTTGTGCCTCTGTGGCCAGAGAGGATGCAGGGAGGACGCCAGAGGATGAACCTGCGTATCGAAGTGGAGACGAGACCTTGGCGCGGACGCCCGGATGATCTGAGATAGGGAGGCGGCGGGAGCTGGGTGGCCCAGCGGCCCCAGAATTAACGGGGACTGCAGTGAAAACACACTTGCATACCTCATGGGGATGACTTCCTTTGGCTCCAAGTGGGGCAGAGATTATAACTACACCTCTTCCTCTTAGTGGGAAAATAATCATAGTGAGGACACTCCTTCTACCCGAAGTTGAAAGGAGGCCCTTGCCTTCCAGCAAAAAGGGGCTACAGTGAGAACACCCGAGGAGGAGGAAGCCGCAGCCGGTGCACTCTTGTAATTGCAGGAAGTCGGTCTCAGAGCCGGCCGCCTTCGTGGCCTGAAGGTGGTGGGGGTTGTATTGACACTAGGCCCTACGCTGGGGAGGGACTTACTCAGGGATTTAGGCAGTTTGAGAATCCGGTGCCTTTAAGCTGCACCTTTACTGCTCTTTTTAGAGAGTATCCTCTGGTACTGGAGTTGGAGGAGTTTTGTTGAGTGATGCAGTGTAGCTGGTTTTGATGGATAGTTGTGTTTCTCAGAAGCTTGGTGGCGCTAGTTTGCAGCCACGTGAGATGGATGGGAGGGCCTTTGAGGACCTACAGGTGATGGGGATGGACTTTAGTGCAGCACGCTTAGCTGATATAGTTCATGGACTTTGGGTGTGCCTCCAGTGAGTGCTTTATAGTGAAAAACCTGAGAGGCTCCGGCCTGGGCTACTCGGGATTATTTACTGCTAAGCATTCATTCAGCTAGGTAATGTATATTGAGAATTTTAGGATGTGTTGTATAGGTTTCTCGGCCCTAAAACCTACCTTGGTTCCTGAGTTCCCAGAGTTGACCTACAGTAGCTGGGGGCTGTTGCTAGGAACTGTTTTGCATTATTTAAAGTTAGGGTGATGCCAGTTAATCTGGGGGAAAAATGGACAATGTAAGGCTGTTGAAGGGGAAGGCTCGCAACTGGAATATTTCTTGTTAGAGGTGATTGCTTGAGTAGTTTGAAATGGTGTAAATTTTGCAAAATGCAGTTTTCGCAACAAGAATTGCCGGGTCCTTGTTAACTAGAGTATATTGTTAATGTATTTCAAAGTATCTACAGTTGGAGAAACAAATCTCACAAGTCTGGACATGTAGAGAAATCTTGTTTGTGTGGTTTTTTTGTTTGGAAATTAATACAAGACTGGTTGTACTTGATTTTGAAATTTTGTAGTTTTGATAGAATGGAGGATTTTGTTTATACTTAGTGGAAAGTAATTCATATCAGGCATTTTTCTAAGAATATGGTGGTTCACATAAACTCACAATTTTCGAAGGAAATGTTTGTTGAAGAGGATGTGTTTAGTATGTATCATTGGACAACTTTTTTTAAAAAACCAAAACGGAACGATTTTTGTTACTTTGTGCTTGATTAAATGTTTATCACTTTGTATATGGACTGTAATGCATAATTTCAATTTTTCTTATGTTCAGAATTTTAGGTGAAAAATGCAGCTTTATAAATCATCGTGGTAGTTACTTTTATGTGCTGCTTAACTCTACTAGTACACTTAAGGCTTCTTTAACTTTAAAATGTCAGATTTTAATGAATGTTAGAATTTGGGGTTGTTGGTATAATTTTTAGATAAACTTGATTCCAGTGATAATGTTGATACTGCTTTTTTTCCATATGCAGAGAGCCACACGTCATTCAGTTTGGGCGAACATTTTCTTTTGTAGACTTAGAATTGTCAATAATTTGTTGGACAAAATCAGAGACCTGTCCAGTTTTTTTTTTGTTGTTGTTACTCGGGATTGAACTTGGGTCCTTGTGCTTGTGAGGGAGGTGGCTGAACCACTGAACTAAATCCCTGGCCCTCCAGTTTTATATCTTAACGCTTGGCCCACAAGAGATTAATAAATGTTCGTGAAAATGAATACTGTTAAATGTTGTAGGTCAACTAAATAGAAAAATTATTTCATATAAATTGAAATTTTATCAGATTTTACGGTCATCTGTGTATCCTTCGGTTTCGCAGAGATTTAAGTTTAAGCGTTTAAGTCTTCAATCCATAAGGGAAGTGAATGTGGTTGGTTTAAGTTAGAAGTAATTTTTCTTTGAAGTGTAAATGAAATAAAATAATGACCATTTTTGCTGCTGTTTGGGGAGATCAAAAAATAATATTGAAGTCTTTGGCAGGAGGAATATCTTAGAAATACCTTTTGACTTGCTGCCTTTGAATAAATACTGAATTGGAAAGTTAATGGGAAAGCTGAGCAATGTATTGTAAAAAGGATGCATCTGTATCAGTGTCAGAACAATTTTTTCATTTTAGAATGCTACCAGAATCTGAAATGTGTTGCATTCAGTGGTGGGAAACAAAATCAAATGGATGAAGCGGTGGTTGTTTCATACTGTCTACCATACTGTGATTCTACTGCTTTATAGCATTCTGCCGGTTGTAATTGATCCTGTGTTGCTTATCTTTGAGGTGAACGTTTGAGGTTACTAGTTCCTTTGCTTCAGATCTGAAATGTTTAGCTCAACTTTGCCCTGATTCTTGGTGAACAAAGACTCGTGACTGAAAAAAGTAAAAATTCATTCTGGATGTTTATTACCAGATGTAGAGTGGAAATGGTCAAGTTCTAGTTTGTGCCTTGACTTGTTGATGAAG
The DNA here is from genome assembly GCF_012274545.1 of Fukomys damarensis. Lineage (NCBI taxonomy): Eukaryota > Metazoa > Chordata > Mammalia > Rodentia > Bathyergidae > Fukomys > Fukomys damarensis. The sequence goes on from NW_022900934.1 coordinate 23,266,988, forward strand.
AGGTTTGTTGTCAGACATTTTATTCTAGAATCTCAAGTGATAGGAATGGCTAGTAAATAAGAATGTCTATACTTTCATAATATGCTAATTTTTAGCACATTTGTAATTTATGCATGTATCTGATATTTGTCATGCTGAAGCAAAGTCTGTATTAGGATATGAAATGGAAACTAAGCTATTTCTTATTTAGGTCTTCTAAAGTATAACTATATAGATTAATAATAGGCCCATTTTCTTCTTGCTTACCCTTATACTCCCTGTATAGGTAAAATATGTATTTTTAGTTGTTTTGTTGGGTAGAACTCAGTTTTGTTCTTGTAAAGTTCCCCAGAGTTTTAAAGGTGAGTGGGATGGATTTTTTAATTTGGGAGCCTGCATTTGACTGTTGATATTTATTTTAGCATGTAGCTAAAAAATAAAATTTTAGACTGAGCAGGTTTCTGGAAAATATTGATAAATTTGTTAAATTATTATTTACAAAGAGATGTTGAAACAAAAGTATCATAACTCAGTTCTGTTTCCACTTATCTTTTTCTTCTGAAGAAAGATCTAATACCAGGGGTTATGAATTTCTGGTTTCCACTTTCTGCATACTTGGTTTGGTGGTTTTGGACTTCTTTGTAGAAATAAAAGCAGTACAAACTTAGGTCTCTATTGATTTTTGATTTTTGTGTTCTTAGTTGAATACAGAATTGAACTAGACATTTGCCAGATGTAGCTGGTTTGTCAGCCTTTTGTGGATAAGAATTTTCCTCTTAGGTATTAAAGTCATTTCAGACAACCTCGTAAAAATTTTTGAGTATATCTAGTGAGTGCCCTTTGGGCTCAACCAGCTACCTCCCTGGGTCTGAAAGAAAAGAGGCTGAGAAATCTGTTTCCTTCATTCATGGCATATATGCCCAGTTCTGTATCAACCTTTTTTGTTTTGTTTTGTTTGTTGTTGTTTTTTGAGACAGGGTCTCACTATGTAGTTGAGACTGACCTGGAACTCACTATGTAGCCCAGGTTAGTCTTGAACTCACAGCGAACCTCCTGCTTCAGCCTCTCGAGTGCTGGGATTACAGGCATGCGCCACCACGTCTGCTTTGTATCAGACCTTTTTAAATGAGAATTTCAGACTCATGTTTATCACAAATACTTCTCTAGAAAATTACCCTGGTTCTGTAGCTTTTAGAGTTAATACTATATATTTCGAAATCAATCCCAGGTGAGGTGATACAGTCCTGTAATCCCAGCATTTAGGAGGTTGAGGCAAGAAGATTACTGAGTTAAAGGCTAGCCTGGGTTACGTTGTGAGGTCAAGGCCGGCCAGCCTGTCATGGCGAGGTCATGGTGAGACCCTGTCTCAAAAAGCCAATGAATAAATAAATATTGCAGCAGTTCATGTCCTTATTCATTGTTGTATCTGAAGCAGGTTTGTTTTCTGTTTCTTACTTCCTTTTGTGACCAGTTAAACTGCTGGATGTGGCTTTTTTTTTTTTTTTTTTTTTTTTTTTTTTTTTTGGTACTGGGAATTGAACTCAATTCCTTGCCCTTGTGAGGTAGGTGGTGGAACCACTGAGCTAAATCCCCAGCCCTGGATGTGGCTTTTTAAGTGAAGAATTGTTAAAAATCTTCAGACTCAATCAGGGTGGATTTCTACATGTCAAAATTTACCGCAACACTCTGGGCTTTGGAAAGCGTCTTCATAGTATTTGTGTAGCTTTCGATGGCAGAACAGTCTCACTACTGCCTAGTAATTTAGGTAGTTGCCTAAAAGATATTTGACTTCTTTAGACAAGTTTGGAAATAACACTGAAGATTTTTGAAATTTGCTTTACTTTTTGATGATGGATCTTAAGCTCATTAGTTGGTGTCTTGATTTTGAAAATGTTAAAAATGAACATCATTCAGATAAGTCTATGGTTAATACTGAATACTGGCAATCATTTCCTCTCTGAATGTAAAAAAAAAAATGACCTTTTGAATGTAATTGTTTAACCATTTAGTCATAAATATTACTGGCGAATTGTTCCAAACTTTACAAGTTTGGAAGAAATCCCAGTAAAAATTGAGGAATCTATTTTTACTTTCGGAAATATTTTTAATATGTCCGCTGCTTAAGGCAGTTTTAAACAAGTTTTTTGGAACTCTTGTGGTGTTAGAACTTTTCCTTAATATGTTGAACCCCACTGAAATTAGTTTATATAGCCAGAATTTTCACTTCATTTGTTTTATGATGTTTGATAATTTGGTTCAAAGGAAAGAATATAGAAAGAGAAATTGCTATAATTTCTTTGAGTACCCTTGAAGACTTAAGGTGTTTAGGAGTTGTTTTTGTGTGAATTTGTTCCTTTTCGTCAAAAGTTTGGTTGAAACCTAGGGACATAGGTACAGGTTGGACTTCTTGGAAGTTTTCTGGATTGTTTTAATCAAGTGATCAAAGCAATCAATTACCAGGTATGAAGCTAAAATTTATGACTGAATTTTCAGTTGGTTCATTGTTGGGCTAATTTGCGACTTGCTCTTGATGTATTTCAATATATAAATATTTTGAGAGACTCTAAAGTGTGAAAGCAATACCAGGTTAAAAAGCATGTGTGGGATTTTGGTATACACCTTTTTTTTCCCTTCAGTAGTGGGGATTGAACTCAGAACTTTGTGCTTATGAGGCAGGCACGGTGCCTCTGAGCTAAATCACTGGCCTAGCCTTCTAAAAAATTTTTTTTATGCATTCTAATGAAATATTCTGGAGGTTTCAGACTCGCCTTCATAATGTACAGTTCAGTGTGGCCTGTGCGTGTTTTGTTTCTTGCATTGATTTTTGCCTCCGTTTATTCTCTATTGCAGTCTAAAAGTTGGTTTTAATTGGTTGCCCACAGGATTGACTTGGCCTCTACTTCTTGTTAAGAAAATACATCTCTTGTTTTATCAGGTAAGAGATTTTGAATAGAGGGTTTGTTTAATACAAAGTAAAATGAGATGGCTTTTTAAGAAACATGAAAGTATGTGTAGTAATTACATTGTGTGCGTTTACAAGCCTGTCTGGGAGGTGGGGCAAATGGACACTGAGTAGTGCTTCATTTGAAGAATTAGTTTTATATGGGCGCATTTCTCTTGCTACATTCCTTATTGTTATTCTTTTCAGTAGCATAGATGATTACAAATACAGATGTTTGTTATTTGTATGATTATTTATATTCCCTGGATGTATAATTATAGATTTGGGTCATAAGTTTTAAACACAAATTTTAGACTTCAGCTGGAACCTGAGCAATTTAAAATAATCTTTTTGTTTAAATAATTAAGCTAAACTCAAACTAGGTTGAAATGACCTATCTCTCAAACAGGTACCTAGTAACAAAATCACAGATGCCACTTTTTTAAGACTTAAATTTTTTTTCTTTTCAGATGGCTTTATGAATAAACCTTGTGCTCTGCTTTGATTTAATTTTCAGCCCTTTTCTAACTGGTTATCTGAGGCAGATATTCAGTGGCATATTTTCATGTGTACTTAGAACAGACTTTCATTAAATCTCTTAGAAAAATGGTTTAAAGACTTAACTGTGTATGTCATTTAGCCTTGTGTTTAATTTTCTTGGGACCATATCCAGTTCCCATTTGATTGAATAGGTGCAAGCTAACATGTCCCTCTCAGGTAGTTTTGGATACTTGGGTTGTTTCCTCCACTTAAAGTGATTAAATATATTTTGATGTTGGACAGGAATGCTATCTCAATTTTTTTACGTAGTCATATATTTTAGATATAATGAGGAATGCAAATTTGGTGTAATTACTTTAATAAAAAAGAGAAAGTCTGTCTATTGGTATGTTTTTTAGCATTTATTTTTCTTGTTGATTCTTGCAGTTCACAAATGAAAAGCTTTACCCACTTTCCCCAAATTTCTAGTGTTTTATAATGCTCTCACAAAGAACATTTTCTATTGTGAGTCTTAATCTTTCTGGATTAAATTTGAGAATAGCTTTTAAGTTGTTGAGTATAAGCATATGAGAAAAACCATAAAAGCCAAAAAATGTATTTCTCTTTTCTTTGTGTGGTTGTTTTTTGTTGTTGTTGGTGGTGGTTTTTTTTGTTTTTGTTTTTTTTTGTTTTCCTGAGATGTTTCACTGTGTTGCTCAGGCTGGCCTTGAACTCATGATCTGCCTGCCTCATCTTCCCAACCAGCTGGGCTTACAGGTACATGCCACCATGCCCAACTTACTTCTGTCATAATATTGATATAATTACAGGTTTTATTACTTTAGTATTCCTACAACACTTGAAGAGCTCCTTTTATGGAATTGGAATACTTGTCAGAGCTTATGACAAGGAACCTTGCCTCTTTTAATGTTCTTGTTTCAGAAGTGTACTTCGCTGAGGTCTCAGAGCTAGTTTAATAGGCTTATAGTTAAAAGTTGGTTTGACCTAATTAATTTCAAGTTAATAGTTTTTCCAGTCCCATGAATTTGATTTGTGTCATTTCACAAGGGGCTACCCTTGTGCTTGCTCTTAGAAACCATTAGAACTTAAATACTGAAATTTGATTTAAATTTGGGAGGAAATTTTCTTGTGACTAAATCAAAGTAGGTGTTTATTTATTTATTTGTTTAGGTACCAGGGATTGATCTTGGGACCTTGCTCTTGGGGAGGCAGGTGGCAGCACAACTGAGCCCTGGCCCTCAAGTAGATGTTTGAGGTGATCAGTGAGCAACCAAAGATCACACAGGATTTTTGTTGGTTCAGAGATTGTAACCCTAGTTATTCTAAAACCAAACCAGAAAGTAACTCTTCATTGTCATCCCACCCATAGGGGAAAAATAAGAGTTTTTTTTTTTAAAATGGAGAGTTTGGAAATGTGTCATTAGACCTCAGTTTTAATTAAAGTAGTTACAGTAAATGTACTGTAATTAAGTTCTGCTTTTTAAAGGGATGGATAAACTGGCCTGGTGTTGCACCTTTGTAATCCTAGCTACTCGGGTAGTTGAGGCAGGAGAGTATAGAGTTCAAGGCCAGCCTAGGCAACAGTGAGACCCTGTCTCGAAAAAACAAAAACAAAAAACAATACTTGGTGCACCAAACCAGCTGTCCTATTTTTTAGGATTCTTAGTATATATTAATCTTGTTTGTAATAAACTATACATGCAGTTTTTCTTAAAGCTTTTTTAAGTCAGTGAAAAATTTTCAGGTGAAATATCAATACAGTAGTTATTTGAGGCTTGAATCTGTTTTAGTGTCAATTATTTGTAATTCATGGGCATTCTAGTTTTCTGTTTCTGTCGGATTTTGAGAGTGGGCCCTATAAATGACACTTAAAATTCTATGAAATTACCAAGTTTATAGGGAACTTGCTAAACCAGTTTTAAACATTAACTTTGGTGCATCCTTTGCATGACTTTTTTTCCTATATGTTTCTTGATTTGACTTACACATTTCTTTTAAATCTTACTGAATGATCAGTGGTCTGAGTGATATACATGCAATTTTGCTGTTCTACAGTTGTTATTTTCTGAAACTTTTTGAGTTTCGGGACTGAACTTTTGATCATTTCCACAAGTAATGTCTTTGGAGGTTGAAATTTTCTAGGTTTTGCATTTTAGTTGGCACTGAATGTTCAGTTTTTAACATAACTAAATTAAAGAAAGATATTTCCGATTGATAGTTTGAGGGCCTAATATGGTAAACGGTCATTCTTGCATCTAAAAACTTGGTATGATAAACAGGAGTCTGACCTGGCCATTGCCTTTTCTCATCTGCAGGTGTGTGTGGTTTCAGCGCAGCATGGCTGTGGTCATCCGTTTGCAAGGTCTCCCAATTGTGGCGGGGACTATGGACATTCGCCACTTCTTCTCTGGATTGACCATCCCTGATGGGGGCGTGCATATTGTAGGGGGTGAACTGGGTGAGGCTTTCATCGTTTTTGCCACTGATGAAGATGCAAGGCTTGGTATGATGCGCACAGGTGGTACAATTAAAGGGTCAAAAGTAACACTTTTGTTGAGTAGTAAAACAGAAATGCAGAATATGATTGAACTGAGTCGTAGGCGTTTTGAAACTGCCAATTTAGATATACCACCAGCAAATGCTAATAGATCAGGACCACCACCTAGCTCAGGAATGAGTGGCAGAGTAAATTTGCCTACAACTGTACCCAACTTTAATAATCCTTCACCAAGTGTAGTTACTGCTGCCACTTCTGTTCATGAAAGCAACAAAAACATACAGACGTTTTCCACAGCCAGCATAGGAACTGCTCCTCCAAATATGGGAACTTCTTTTGGGAGCCCAACGTTCAGCTCAACCATTCCGAGTACAGCCTCTCCAATGAATACAGTCCCTCCACCACCAATTCCTCCAATTCCAGCACTGCCATCTCTGCCACCGATGCCATCCATTCCCCCAATACCAGTTCCTCCTCCAGTACCTACATTGCCTCCAGTGCCTCCTGTCCCCCCAATTCCCCCAGTCCCTTCTGTGCCACCCATGACCCCACTGCCACCCATATCAGGTATGCCACCCTTGAATCCGCCACCTGTGGCACCTCTACCTGCTGGAATGAATGGTTCTGGAGCACCTATAAATCTGAACAGTAATCTGAACCCTGTGTTTCTGGGTCCATTGAATCCTGTTAACCCTGTGCAGATGAACTCTCAAAGCAGCGTGAAACCACTTCCCATCAATCCTGATGATCTGTATGTCAGTGTGCATGGAATGCCCTTTTCTGCAGCGGAAAATGATGTCAGAGATTTTTTCCATGGGCTCCGTGTTGATGCAGTGCATTTGTTAAAAGATCATGTAGGTCGAAATAATGGGAATGGATTGGTTAAGTTTCTCTCCCCACAAGATACATTTGAAGCTTTGAAACGAAACAGAATGCTGATGATTCAACGCTATGTGGAAATTAGCCCTGCCACAGAGAGACAGTGGGTAGCTGCTGGAGGCCATATCACTTTTAAGCAAAGTATGGGACCTTCTGGACAAACCCATCCCCCTCCTCAGACACTTTCTAGGTCAAAATCACCCAGTGGGCAGAAAAGGTCAAGGTCAAGATCACCACATGAGGCTGGTTTTTGTGTTTACCTGAAAGGGTTACCGTTTGAAGCAGAAAACAAACATGTCATTGATTTTTTTAAAAAATTGGATATTGTGGAAGATAGTATTTATATAGCATACGGACCCAATGGGAAAGCAACTGGTGAAGGCTTCGTAGAGTTCAGGAATGAGGCTGACTATAAGGCTGCGCTGTGTCGCCATAAACAATACATGGGCAATCGTTTCATTCAAGTCCATCCAATTACTAAGAAAGGTATGCTAGAAAAGATAGATACAATTCGGAAAAGACTCCAGAACTTCAGCTATGACCAGAGGGAAATGGTGTTAAATCCAGAGGGAGATGTCAACTCTGCCAAAGTCTGTGCCCATATAACAAATATTCCATTCAGCATCACCAAGATGGATGTTCTTCAGTTTCTTGAAGGAATCCCAGTGGATGAAAATGCTGTACATGTTCTTGTTGATAATAATGGGCAAGGTCTAGGACAGGCATTGGTTCAGTTTAAAAATGAAGATGATGCACGTAAGTCTGAACACTTACACCGCAAAAAACTTAATGGGAGAGAAGCTTTTGTTCATGTAGTTACCTTAGAAGATATGAGAGAAATTGAAAAAAATCCCCCTGCTCAAGGAAAAAAGGGGTTAAAGATGCCTGTGCCAGGTAATCCTGCAGTACCAGGAATGCCCAATGCAGGAATGACTGGTGCTGGAATCCCCAGTGCTGGAATGCCTAATGCTGGAATGCCTGGTGCGGGAATGCCCGGTGCGGGAATGCCCGGTGCGGGAATGCCCGGTGCTGGAATGCCCGGTGCAGGAATACCCGGTGCAGGAATGCCTGGTGCAGGAATACCAGGTGCTGGACTTCCCAGTGCGGGAATACCTGGTGCTGGAATACCTGGTGCGGGGATGCCCACTACAGGAATACCCACTGCAGGAATGCCAGGTGCAGGAGGTGAAGAGCATGCCTTCCTGACAGTAGGATCAAAGGAGGCCAACAATGGTCCTCCATTTAACTTTCCTGGTAATTTTGGTGGGTCAAATGCTTTTGGGCCACCTCTTCCTCCTCCAGGATTAGGAGGGGCCTTTGGTGATGCTAGGCCTGGTATGCCTTCAGTTGGTAACAGTGGTTTGCCTGGTCTAGGATTGGAAGTTCCAGGTTTTGGAGGTGGACCAAATAATTTAAGTGGGCCATCAGGATTTGCAGGGGGCCCTCAGAATTTTGGAAATGGCCCTGGTACCTTAGGTGGGCCCCCTGGCTTTGGAAGTGGCCCTCCTGGTCTTGGAAGTGCCCCAGGGCATTTGAGTGGACCACCAGCCTTTGGACCTGGCCCTGGCCCTGGCCCTGGCCCAATACATATTGGTGGTCCCCCTGGCTTTGGGTCTAGTTCTGGAAAACCAGGACCTACTGTAATTAAAGTTCAGAACATGCCCTTCACTGTGTCTATTGATGAGATTTTAGATTTCTTTTATGGCTATCAAGTTATCCCAGGCTCAGTGTGTTTAAAGTACAATGAAAAAGGTATGCCCACGGGTGAAGCCATGGTGGCCTTTGAATCCCGGGATGAAGCCACAGCTGCTGTCATTGATTTAAATGATAGGCCAATAGGCTCAAGAAAAGTAAAACTTATATTGGGATAGCCATTTATTCTTTATAGGGTAGATCATTATTGCTGTGATTAATGCATCCAGATTTGTTTTCCTAGTATTTTCAAGTTAGAACCTGTGGATTGTTTCAATTGCATATAGATTGGTTTTCATAACAGCATTGGTGACTGTTTACAACTTACTTTCAGGATAAACATTGCTGTATATTATAGTAAAGCTATCTGGAAAGAACACAAACATGATTTTGGCATACCATTAGAGAAACCATTTGTAAAACCCAGTGATCACATAAACCTTATCAAGGAGTCTAGATTGTTTCGTTTTATACCATACGGGATGAAGAAAATAGAAATAATAGAAATGTTAGTAGAGCTCATTGAGTTTGCTCTTGCCAGCTGCTGAAAAATAGAAGTTGGCTACTCTGGGAATTTGGTTTAAAGCTGAACAGATTCGCTTTGTTATAGGGTCAAAGCATTGTCTAAAGTCTTCATTTTCTTTTAAATTTTAATAAAATCTCTGTATACAGATTCATTGTATGTACCTTTATTGCTTCTTGAGGGTTCTTGCTGTATAGACAGTCCTGCTTTTGGACATTGCTGCTTTGTTTGCTAATCGACTCATTTGTAAATGAGCAGAACTGTGTTGTTGTTGTTGTTGTTGTTTTTGTCTATACCTGAAACTCCATACTTGGTTTGTGCTATAGTCCTGAACTTTGATTTTTAATGTCATACTTAAAACTATGTAGAATAAGAGTTTTGCCGTACAAATAAACTACGGAGTCCTGTACCTACCAGAGCGTTTTTGGTTTGACCGCCAAGTTTTAGTTTAATAAGTTTAAAAATTGTTCATGTTGTTTGGATGGCATCGAAGACCAGACACCACTCTTAGTAATCAGGGTAAGATGGCTTGATTTGAAGTCCTGCCAGTGATGGGACTGATTGTTCTAGCAATTTCCTTCTGTCCCAACATAATGTGAAATTTTGGCCTTTAAACAAAGAGATGTCCATTCATAAGAAAGAGTATTACATGTAGGCTTTTAAAACTGAAGTTGAAATTGTTAGCTTTGTTAGCAGTGGTAGTATAGAATAAAAGATTCATAAAATGGTCCATAGGCTGGTATATGTTTAATCCTGTTAACTTGGAGCCTTTTTTTGTGTAGTTTGATATAAACTTGGAGCCTGTTTATAAAAATTCTTTATGCAGAGTTAAAGTGCTGCAAGTGCCAGAGATAAGAGAATTGAAACTCCTTGCCCTTTAATGCTTTTCTTTGGCATTCAGGACACTAAAGTAGGAGGACCACATAGGTTCTGGTTGATAAGTGTCCTTGTCATAAAAATTGTTCTTATAGCAACAAGGCTCTACTTCAGGTTTTTATCTCCCCTTAGTTAAAAATGCTCAAAAGATGTGTCATTTTATACTATAAACATACTAACTAGGAGATTGGTGAGTTATCATGGAAAATAAATTATCTTTTACAAGGCCCGTTCATCTTGATATGAAACATCCCTAACATTTCCTACAAATCAGTGTACTTAAAAAGAGATCAGAAATAATATCTTGTTAGAAAATATGTAGTGCCTTTTTGGTGTTGTAAGTCAGTGGAACATAGAAACAGCGTCGTTGTGTAATTTAGTGTTGAGAGTGGCAAGTTTTTTTTCTTTTTTGTGTGTGTGTGAAAAGATTGTTTAATCTTGGAGGATTGACAGTACGGGATTTTTGTTTAGGGAAAGGATTGTTTAGACTTTCAAAGAAAATGTGGCATTGTTTTGAGTCTTGGTAATTTACAAATACAAATGTGCTTTAACATCACTAGATAACTTCCACCTCAAAAAGTAATGTGATAATTTGTATATATATGCTTTTCTATTAAGTAATCATTTCTCATTTCAAAGGCAGAATACAAACAACTTCAGAGCTGCTTGGGAGTCTTATTTCAACTGAAAATTATTTCCCTTGTTGGAAAACTACTTTCATTTTAGGAAATTGGGTTGTTTTGAAGATGAAAAATTTTTAATCTTTTTTTCACAATTTGTTTTGGTTATATGCTCATACATTCTTATTAAATATTTTTACACTTGGTTGCAACTACTTTGTTATTTCTACATCTTAGGTGAATGCTGAAAAGGAAAACGATATCATTGTTCATTAAATAAATTAAGAAAATAGTGGTTTATGTAGAAATTGGAGAGAACTGTTTTATATTTCGTTGAACCACAACAGTGCTTGTTGTGAAATGTAATTAAATGCTTTGCCCTCTTGGAACTTGATTTGTGTGTATCTGAGACCTATTAACATAGTGCTAACTGCTAAGCATACTGTTTATCTTGTTCTGGGCATTGAAGTTTCAGTTTTTAAAAAATCCTTGAAAATGTGTTCTGTGAAACCTCCCTTCCTACATATTTTCTTCTAACAACTAGATTTGGGGTAGAATTGAATTTTTTTCTTATTTAATTTGTACAGTATGAAGGATCTGTAAAGCTTTGCTCAAAGTTTTGTGCATTTGTAAACACTATCATGATATTCTCAATTTTATGTGTAAACTTTATTGTCTACTTTAGTGACTGACATTAATGAATCGTTTTCATTAGGTTTAATTTTTCTCCATTAGTTTTTATTGTTTTTTTGTTTTGTTTAAAGGATTAGAGAAATCTGCAAATGTGTTTTATGAATAAGCAAATTTGTAAACTTCTGAACTTCAGTGAAAGATTTAGTTCATAAGCATAATTTAGAAGAATGTTCTTTTTACACTAGTTTGGTTGTACAATTATTAGTTGCTTTTTTTAAAAAAATGCAACACAGTGTTAAGTGAAATGTAGTTTCTAACTTTGTATTTCAAGTTGTCAAAGCATCAACAATGAAAAAGCCCATTGGGAAACTTTATTGAAAATTTCAGATAGAAATATTCAGTGTAGTTGAGGTCAGTCTTAACCCCACTAGATGAAAATCTAGGATTATATATGCAAGTAAGAAAACATATACATTGTTAGGTAGAAATTGTCATGTTGGATAAAAATAAGGAAGGCTAAAAGTTTTACTCAAACTCCAGCTTTGTTTTACAGGATTCTGTGATTGTGTACAGGTGTGGGTCAAGTGTGAAAAAAATCTACTTATAATCTTAAGAACACTTGAAAAATGAGTAAAGAAAATGTTAAATTGCTGCTAATGAAATCTTTCAGAAAGAATTTCTGGCAGTGGTCACTAAAAATTATTGCCCACCCTCACAAAATTGCTACATTTAAATTGTTTTACTTAAATTGTTTTACTGGCAGTTCTATAGTAATCCAAACTTTGCAAACCAGACATAGCATAATGGTCATTGAAAGAATGGCCACAACGTTGCCAGCAGATACTGCTTTGGCATCATTCAGCAGTTTTTGTTTTTAAAAATAAAGTCTTGAAATACTGTTCAATAAACTTGTCACAAAATAAAAACAGGCTGATGCTTTTAATGCTTTAATTGAACAAAAGTATTGAATATATATATTATCAGGGTTTTTTCTTTTTTTTTCTTTTTTTTTTTTTAACTCCTAAATATATTTTGTGGCTTTGGAAAGGTGGATTTGGTGATCTTAGAGATGACAATTGTTGCTTATCCTTGTCTGCTATCTGTTAATACTGAAGTGGAAAAAAGAAGATGCCTGGAACGGCAGGGAGGAACTTGATTCTAGGTCAAATCTGTGATATCCACCTTTTCAGGGTTTGTGTGGTTTTGCTAGCAAACTGCTTATATATAAGGACTTGAACCAGGAGTCCATGTGCTCCTTTTCACAGGAATGTAATGGGAAAGGGAATTAGAATTTAAAAAATTGATTACAGTAAGAAATGGGGTAAATCTGCATAGAGTCTCAATTGCACACCTCTAAAGCTTTGTGTGTGTGTGTATGTGTGTGTTGTTTTTGCATATGTAAGGTATTTGAGGAGAAGAAAGGAATCAAAAATATTGCTGCTTCTGATAATGATGCTCTTGTTTTTGTCTCTTCCATGTTTGTTCAACTTCTGAAAAGATGAGCAAATGAAATTTTCATAAACTTCACAGTCCTTTTAAAAAAGGTTCCTGTATTAGAATTAGGAACTAGTGGGCTGCAGCTTATAATCAAAGCTCTTTAAAAAAGAAGTCACTTCCTTTACTATGAAAGCCCATATTTGAATTGTAATAACTTCTTTTAGATGTGTTTAGACGTACTTAATTTGAGGTAGTAGTTGAGCAGTTTTACTTTTTAAAACTTTTTTTTTTAGACAGGATCTTGCTATGTTGCCCAAGCTGTCCTTGAATTCCTGGGCTCAAGAAATCTTCCTGCCTCAACCTCCTAAGTAACTGGAACTGCAGGTGTATGTCACAATGCCTATGAGCCTTTTTAGAATTATGAAGATTGACTAAGCACTTGAATGAAATCGGCTCCCCTCACATACCCAGAATGGCCTTTACCATCTGAAAGGGGTGGACTCTGATAACTTTTTTTTTTGCTCAGGAGAGATTGCTTCTATAATTCATTGTTTTCTGCTTTTCAGTGTTTTGTAGCAGGAAGTATTTATTAATTGTGTGCATCCATCACTGTTCTCCCAAAAGTAGAGAGTATTTTTGTCTGTCTGTTTTAAGTCTCAGTCTTGCTGTTTGCTCAGACTGGCCTTAAACTCAACAACCCTCCTGTCTCAGCCTCCTCAGTGAGCTGGAATTACAGGTGTGCATCACTGCCTCTGGCTTAAAAATAGAGCTTTTTAAAGATATGGTAGAATCTAAATTTATAACTTTGCTTTTTTATTTTAAAGATTGATTTCAGTGTCATCTTTTTAGTGTAAATTCTGATAGGTTACTGATTTGTAAAATGTTTTGGAAACTACTCTGGTAGCAGCACAATTCTCTCGATGCTGTAGTGACTTCTGGGAAAACCTTTTCTGTTCAACAACATAAGCTCATCTATTGGTGCGTGCTCAGGTAAATGTTACTTCTTCACATGGTGTACCTGGGTTTATTCTTGGTACTTTGAACTGAGCCTCAGAAGGATCCTAGAATGTGACTCCTTTTCTGGGTTGCCATAACTAGCAATGAGCAACCAAGGTAGAATGCTTTTCTGCATATGCTCTGCCAGTGAACAGGCCAAGAGGGATAAAAAAGCCACACCTAATGTAGACATACCAGCCCCAGGTACAAGAGGGCAGCATTGTAAAAACCCTCAGACAATATACCATGCTTGGGAGACATTTCACTAAATATATATACCTTGAATTCTGTTGAACTCCAGGGGCCTCCCTTCATTTAAGAGTAGGACATAAAGACTTAGTGAAACAGTTATAGAGAAGTGATAAATGGCACAGCAGAACATTGGAAGTGGCAGCACAGCTGTCAGACATCTAGACTCTGACCTTGGTAAAAGAGTTTCAAATCATTTTTCCTAACTGATGGCTTACTATTTTATGTTAAGAGGAAAGCAACTGGGGAAAATGGTCAATGACCAGCAAAAAAACAAAAGGTGTTGAATCAGATTAACATCCCAGGAATGAGTTGTGCAGTGCTTCAGATAAATTGCCCCTGCGTGTTTCAGTCTCCATTCTGCTGCGAATTTTTTCCTTTTGCTTGCTTATAGAGTAAATCTCTGGTAACCAGAAACTGCATCTCATTTAGACTGAAGCCCCTTCACTGTTAACTGCTGTAGCCCTGCCCTTTCTAGTGGGACGATATCCTTATAACACTTGATTAGTGAATAAGGCTTGTCACATGCATTTGTGCTTCATATCAAATGGTAACAACCACATTCTACCACAAATCACCTCTTAATCTTTGCAGAGTGGAAAGGAAGGGTAAAAAAATTCAGCTGCTTAAAGTGCCTTGAGTCATATTTAGTGGTAATGCTGCTGGTTACCCCAAGAAATCTTTGGTTCTACTTTGAAGTGATTTATGCTACTTTACTGCACTTCACACATTGGTTTCAGTGGGAGTGGGAGTGGGAGGTTGTACAGCCTTTATACATAACTTGGCTGTCATGAGGCCTATGGAAAAAGCAGAGCCCCCACTGCTATAAATCTGGCTACAATGCTAGAAGGATTAATGCAAGTACTGTTTCCTGAAATAGATCCAGCTTTGCTTCTGTGACCATTTAATTGATTTGTTGAAATTAGAGATACAGTATCTGTTGTCTTCGTGCTTTTGAGACATTCCATGTGAATGGACAACTCAGCTGTAGCTGAGTTATACTTAACAAAATTTTGAACAGTGCATCTAGCTCACCTAGGTGGAAAAGGAAGCAGAGTAAAGTGCCTATTCACACGTTTTCCAGTTGAGTTATGTAAGTGCTTCGTTATACTTGTACTGGGTACCTCATACCACAGGAACCAGGTGAAGGCCTTCCTGACCAGTTGCTTAAACAGAAACAAGTGTAAACCAGTCTGTTGTGTATAGTTTTCTTATTGTTGAAATCTTCCTGTTTGTTCTACTTTGCACACAAATTTTGAAGAGTAACTCCTCTAAAGATCTCCTGCATCCCAAATGAGTTATTTCAGTGAGGGATAGGGGTGCTTGCCTTATGAACAATAGGTAATTTACTTTTCCACAGGTTCTGGTCTGCTACTTTGCATTCAGCTCCTTTTGTGCCATAGGTCACTGCACACTAGAAGTACCCCTCCTGCTGCTGCCCTGGGGTTACTCAGGAAGATGGTCTAATATTGTCTTGATACTTAGCAGGTGATAGGCATTAAAGAATGTAAATTCTCTGAATTAGATTTCTGGTACCCCCCCAAAAAAATTCTAGTAGGACAGGGTGGGGGTGAAGAATTGACTGTCCTATAGATGTTCTTTGAAAATGATACCACATTTTCTGAGATTACTACTGGCTTATTTGCACCATTCTTGCAGTTCAAAGTTTATTCCTTTGAAGACCTTTAAATCCAGAGTCTAGCAATTTCTCCTGTTTTGCTTACTGTCCTAGTAGTCACACAAATAAGGAAAATGTGATGGATGTAGAATTATTTTCCATCTTTGTGCAAAGCTAGTTAGGATAGATCATGGGGATAGGCCACATGAGCTTCACTACTTACTTTTAGTGGCCAAGTGAATTTCAGATTGGGCTGAATTAATTACAGGATGTCACTTGGTATAATGGATGGACAGAAATATTCTTGGGATCAGGTTCTGATTCTTTGAGTAATATAACCCAGGACAAGTCACTTCCATCACTGCCTTCGGTGTTTAGCCTACAAATTGAGGTAAAGCCAAAATATCCCCTAATCAGTTTTGATAATTCTGTCATTCTATGAACCTAGCTATTCTGTTTCTTTCTGGAAATCTGTAGTAAGTTTGGTTTTTAAGAGAGACCAGGAGTGGAACACAAAATTTAGGGCCAGCTTCTTTATTCCATTTTTTTTTTTTTTTTCCTTTTTTTTTTTTTTTTTTTTTTTGGGTACTGGGGATTGAACTCTGAACCTTGTGCTTGTGAGGCTGGTGCACCACTGAGCTAAATCCCCAGCCTTATACTGCTTTTTCTAATACAATAATGATGCGCATTGTAGCTTGAGAACTTCAGAAGGGAAGGGTCTTTTCTCCTTCAAGGGTTGTCCCTGTCCTTATGGTTATGTCCTCCAGAGTATGTAGAACAGAGGCATTCCTCCTGAGTGTCCCATGAACCAACAAAGAGTTGGTACTGCACAAAGACAAGAACCCAAAGATGTACTTAGGAATTTGTGTGCACTTAAAAGGAGAAACAGTACACATTTTGCTTAGCAGAGAGGTCATTTTGTCATTCCTCATGGTTGGTCCCACTTGTCACAGTAATTGTAGAATTTGCATTATTGCCCCTACTTTTCAGGTGAGAAAAACTGAGGCAAAGAGGAGAGTAATTTGCTCAAGGTCTTGATAGTAAGGGGCAAACAATTATAGATGCCAGGATGACATCTATGATATATACTGTTTCCTGCCTCTTGTTGACTTTGAGGGAAAATGTGGAAAGCCACCAGTAGCAGTCCTGTGTCATGAATCTTGAGTCTCTTAAGGAAGAAGCTTTTGCCCTGTTCCATGCCTTTATACTTCCCCAGCGCCAAGTATAAGGTGGGGGAATGGAAGCATTACCTGTTGGTAAGGCTTCTCCATGTCTGCAGTCAAGCTCATGCTTATAAAATGGTAACCATACTTGTTTTGAAGTAGGCAGGTGGAGACAGTGTGTTCAGTTTCTAGATGGGGAAAACTACCCCAATACAATCCTCATTTGCTTGAAGGTTGTGTGTTCCTCTTCAGTCTGCTGCTTTGCTCATCCAATTCTGAGGATAGGCTCTCTGAAGAGTTGGGTACAGGTTGAATTTGTTCCATTTTGGAGATGTCTTTGGGTATGCTCGAGTTGAATTAATGGTTGCAAAATTTTTTTTACCTTCACCCAGTACCCATTTTTTTAAATTGTACTTCCCTTCTTTTGACTCTTTGCACATTTTAAACTTTGGAGTTTTGCCATGTATGGCAACCAGGCTTCTTAGTAGCATATAGCTTTAAATCAAACTTAGTGTTTAGAATTTTAGTTTATGAACACAGTTTTAGTAGCACTGAGTCATCTGTATGAATAAGTGGCATTTTGTAGGTCTACCTTTGGTTCAATTTGTGACATGAATAATGTCGGAGTTGCTGATTTAAATTTGGAGGACCTTTGAATTAGAGAAGAAAACTGCCTTTTCTCTATTCCTTGAAGTTTAGGAAGAATGAAGAGTGGTAGTGGTGGATGTGGTTTTAATTTTTTTTTTTTTTTTTTTTTTTTTTTTGTACTGGGGATTGAACTCAGGTCCTTGAGCTTGCAAGGCAGGCAGCAGAACCACTGATGGTGGTTTTTCATTCTTATTGAAAAATGGTATTCAATGGGTGGTGCTCTTTCCTTTGGGAGCATTTAGAGGATTTCCTGATTGGCTTCTAAGACTTGATCCCGCAGTGCCAACATGCCAAGGTAGGCAACAGATGTAAACATGTCTTTGTCAGAGTGGTCCTGCAACCCAGACATTTTGATCATCTATTTGTCCTTGCAGCCTCTCTGTGCAAATTCTGTACCATGACCTATGATAGTTGAAGATTACAGGCCTGACTTTTCTCAACTAGGCTTTTGAGAGTAAAAATTCCCATGTTTGAAAGATTGATGTATGAATTTCAGCCCATCGGGCACTGAATTGAAGCCATCTCAACCCAGGGGAAAAGATTTATGAAAAGCAAAATTTAGAGCCTTCCAAGCCAGAGAAGATGCCATTTAAGGGGGGGTGGTCAGATAGTTACTCCTAAAACTGCAGCTACTTAAGAGGCTGAGGCAGGAGGATCACAAGTTTGAAGGCAGCCTGGTTAGCTTAGCCAGACCCTGTCTCAAAAAGAGCTGAGGGGGCTGGGGATTTGACTCAGTGGTTCCTCCACTTGCCTCCTAAGCGCAAGGACCCCATTTCCGTCCCCAGTACCAAAAACAAACAAACAAACAACTGAGGATATAGCTCAGTGCTAAAGCTCTTCTGGGTGTTATTCCCATTTTGGGGGAGGGTTGTACTATTCTTAGTAGATGAGTGTGAGATTCCCTATCAACAGTGGTATGCTGGTAAACTGGCCCCCCATGTGATGGGATGCCTTAATTTTAGCATTTGACCTATTTCTATAGTTTTTAACTTTAAGGCCACCTACTTACAGTTTTGTTTTTTTGTTTGTTTTGTACTGGGAATCAAACTCGGGACCTTGTGCTTACCAGGCAGGCACTACACCGTTCTTTCTACTTAACAGTTGGCTCTTATAATAAAAGCTTGCTCCCATACACTGATAGTCTTCTCTCAGGTGTTTTGAGTTTACATTATGTGCACAGGTCCATACTGTATAGCAAGAGATACAGAAAGCATTTATTCTAAAGAAGATTGTCTTAGTTGACAGGCAAGCAGTCAGAGAAGTATTGAAAAAATAGGTCATGTAGATTTAGTACTGCAAGAAAAAGAAAATTTGCTAGAGAGATGAAAAAGTTATGTGAACTAGGCTTAATAATCATAGCTAATGTGTGCTGATGACAATTCTAGCATGTGTACTAAGTACTTTGTATTTAGCAATATGCATACATTATTTACAATTTTGCACTAACCCTTGGAAATGGATAATGCCCCCACTTGTATCTGAGTAACCTGATGGTTTGAGAGATTCAAGTTTTTTGTTTTTTCCTCCAAGTCACATGGATAAGACATCAATCTGGTTCAGCTATCTTGTGGTTAGGAAGGAAGGAGTAAGACCAGTATTTGGAGCATGGTCACTGCAGAAAAACTCATAATGTTGTCCACTATATCAAATTGCTGTTGATTATAGAAGGCAGGTTCTTTTAGGAAACAAGGATTAGCAATAGTCCAGAGCTCTAAATGGATTGTGTTTTGGTTCTGATTTCACTGTATATATGTGGGCTTAGCCATATCACATCTTCCCTCTCTGACTTGTGTTGAGGAACGTGGAGTATGGTTACTCAGTTCCTTTTCAGTTGTTTTTATGTTTTGTTTTGTTTTGTTTGGAGACAGGGTCTTGCTATGCAGTAGTTAAGGCTGGCCTTGAACTCTTGGCAATCATCCCGCCTTGGCCTCCTGAGTGCTGGGACCACCATGCCTGGTATCCTTTTCAGTTCTAATATTTTGTGAATTTTAAGTTACAAACATGAGAATGAATGAGGCATCTTTAAAGGACCCTGTGTAAATATGTCCTGCTAGAGTTCAGGACTTGGAAAGCATTATGGTTGGTTGTGGGGCAAACGGGAAAGCAGAGCACAGGAGGACATGAAAGTGAATGAGACTCCCAGGTGGTGCGAAGTGACGGCAAAAGAGGTTGGCATTACATGCTCTGCTGTTTCCCTTTGTAATTCTGGATTAGCTCAGTGCAAAAGTGAAGGTAGTTGAGGCTCAAAGAGATAGTTTTTTGTGTTGGATGTTCTTAGCTCACTTCTCCATTGATGGATGGCTTCAGCAGTAGGTTGGGGCTGGATTTGGATCATTCTGAGAATCCTTGGGTTATCTATCCTAGAATGCATTACTTCAGCAGATTTTTTTTTCCCCAGTACCAGGGATTGAACTCGAGATCCTGTGCCTGTCAGGCAGGGCCTGACACCACAGAGCTACATCCCCAGCCCCAGTTTAGCAGGTATTAAATAGAATACTGCAGAATACTGCTGTGTGCTAGTCACTGAAATGACAACAGGGAGATCTTGTCCCTCTAATGAATTCGTGATCTTGTAGGGACTTACATAGCAAGCTACATATTTTGCTAGGTTTATGAGAAAATTCTGTTGGGTTGAAGACATGGAAGTTTTCTGACCTCAACGGAACAGAGGAAGCTGGGGATTTAGCTCAGGGGCACAATGCCTGCCTCTCAAGCGCAAGGTCTGAGATTGATCCCCAGTTCCACAAAACAAAAACAAAAAAACAGGAGATTGAGCTTGGAAATAACACCACCAATTAGTCTATTAGACATTTATTAAGTAAGATATGCTGGTTGACCAAGAGTACGCAAAGATCTGGTAAAGATTAACCAGACCTCTCCTACAAAACTAACCAACAAAATTTACCACTTTTATTAACTCAAATATTTAATTTGCTGTTTTTGTTTTTGAGACAGAGTCTCACTAGTACAGGCTCGTCTTAAATTTGCTGTGCAGGTTCCAGTGCCTGCCTCGCAAGTGCAAGAACCTGAGTTTGATCCCCTGTACCAAAAAAAAAAAAAAAAAAAAATTATTTTTTGCTGTGCAGTTCAGGTTGGCCTTGAGCTTGTCATCCTTCTCCCTGAGCCTGTAGAGTACTGGGATTACAGGCAAGTGCAACCACACAGGTTTTGTAAACCTGGTTTTCTAAAATTTTCCTAAAAGATTGAAAGCCTGAGGTTAATTATAATGATACTATGTGAAAAGGGAGTATAGTTTAAAGCATGTAGCTATTCAGAAGATATAAAAAAAGTGTCCAGGAGTGAGTCAGGATTTTATTATTGGTGTTTTTTTGTTTTGTTTTTTCTTTCCTCCTTTTGGTACCTGGTATCAAACTTGGGTCCTTGCACTTTCGAGGCAGGAACCACTGAGCTAAATCCTTGGCCCTGAATGAGGAGTTTTAAGCATAGATTTTTTCTTTTTCTTTCTTTTTTTTTTTTTGGTACTGGGGTTCAAACTTGCAAAGCAGGGGGCAGAACCACTAAGCTAAATCCCCAGCCCAAAGCATAGATTTTCAAACAGCTAAACTTGAAGGTAAGTTTTAAAGGCGTTAAACAGGATTTTGAAGAGATTGATAAACCCATAGGTTATAGATAATTTAAAGGGACTATGACTCAAAGCATAGAAGACTATGGAAGGTTTGGTTTTATAAAGATTGCTGATACTCGTAAGAGAAAGGGAGACATCTCTGGAAAGCAAGACGTGGTTGTGTAAAAAGCACTAATTTCTTAAATTAAGTTTAATGGTAATTTTTAGGTATACAGTACAGTTATACTCATCATTGGGCTTTTTGTATCCTTACATGATGTATCTTGGTTCTTATTTTTTCCCCATTCCTCTATCCTCCCTTTACTCCCTCCACCCTTTCCTATTTACAAAGACTTTGTTTTCATTTTTTCCTTTTCTCGTATTTTTTCTTTTCTCTACTTTCATTTCCCCTACCTTTCCCACTTCCCCTACTCTTTTAGCCCTTTCTTCCTATTTCACATTATCAGTTATACAATTTGAACCTTAATTACACTTTTAGTTTTTCACACCAGAGAAACTATTTGGTATGTACACGTGTGTCCTATTTATTTCACATAAGAGTATGGCCTCAATATGCATCCATTTAGCTATAAATGTCTCTAGTTTCGTTCTTTATGTCTGAGTAGTACTCCATTTTATAGAAAAACCACATCTTTATCTAGTCTCCAGTTGATAGGCAATTGGGCTCTTTCCAAGATTTAAACTATTACAAACTGCCACTATAAACATAGGTGCGCATATATCACTGTGGTGTGATTCTTTTATCTTTTGGAAAGATACCCAGCAGAGGAATAACTTGGTAAAATGGGACCTATAATTCTAGTTTTTTGAGATCTCCATATTTATTTCCACAGTAGTTGCACCAGTCTGCCCTCCCACCAACAATAGAGAATGGTACCTTTCTTCCCACAACCCCGTCAGCGGATATTATTGGTTGATTTCTTGATAGCAGCCATTCTTTCTGGATTGAGGTGAAATCTCATATTGTTTTCATCTGCATCTCTTGAATGACCAGTGATGATGAACATTTTTTCATATATTGATTTGCTGCTTTTACTTGTTTGTCTGAGAAATGTCTGTTCATTTCAGATGCCCATTTTTTAATTGTGTCTTTGTATTTCGGGTATCTGATTTTTTTGAATTCTTTCTCTATTCTGGATAGTAGACCTTTGAGGAACAGCTGGTAAAAAATTTTTCTCACATTGTAGGTTGTCTCTTAGCTCTGTTAGCTCTTGGTGGTTTCTCTTGCAGTGCAGAAGCCTTTTATTTTTATTTTTTATTTTTTGGTACCTGGGACTGAACTCAGGACCTTGCGCAGAGGGACCACTGAGCGAAATCCCCAGACCTAGAAGCTTTTTAAAATTTATTTATTTTCCTAGAAGCTTTTTAATAAGATGAGATCCCAGTTGATTCTTTGTGCAAGTTCCCATGCTACTGAGGATTTGTTCATAAAATCTTTTCCTATGCCAGTGTCTTTAAGGGTTCTACCCAACTTGTCTTCCAGGAAGTTTAGTGTTTCTGTTTTAATATTTAGATCTTTAATCCGCTTCTATTCTAGTTTAGTGCATGGTGAAAGATAAGGGTCTAGTTTTAATCTTTGGTAGGTTGAAATCCAGTTTTTCCAACACAATTTATTGAAGTGGCTATCTTTCCTCAAGTGAGGATGGTTGGCTTCTTTGTCAAAGATGAGGTAGCTAGCTGAGTATAGCTGGAGATGTTTCTGCATCTTCTAATCTATTTCACCGACCCTCTGGTCTGTTTCTTTGCCAGTACCATGCTGTTTTTATCATAGTGGCTTTATAGTATAGTTTCAAGTTGGGGATTGTGATACCCTCTGTCATTCAGGACCTTGCACTTGCAAGGCAGGCGGAAGAGCCACTGAGCTAAATCTCCAAACCTAGAATTGCTTTTGCTATTCTAGGTCTCTTCTGGTTCCAAATGATTTTTTTGCAGGGTTGTTTTCTCTAGTTCTGTGCAATATACTGTTGGGATTTCAGTCAGGATTGCATTGAATCTGTATAGCAATTTTGGAAGCATGGCCATTTAGGAAGCACTAGTCTGTAGAAGCAAGGCAACCTTAGAGCATCTAATCATCAAGAACGCACCTCCAGCCAGGCATGGTGGTGCACTCCTGTAATCTTCGCACTTGAGAGGCTGAGGCAGGAGGATTGCCAGGTGTTCAAAGCCAGCCTAGACTACACAGCAAGACTGTCTCAAAAAAAAATCCACTTTGATATGTTACTGTACACAAGTTGGCCCACAACAATATGGCTGGAATTTGAGTCTGGGTTCAAAATAGAAAATGGATGGAATAGGACTGGCTTTAGGGAGCATTGAGTACTGGTAATAGGGAAAAATTCTCTAGAAAACCTGAAAATGAGACCTAGCATAGGAAAAGCTGGTGCTCAGTGCATCTGTTTGGCCCAGACTAAAAAAATTCTTTCTCTGGGTGATCTTAAAGAAGTTATAGTTTGTGAAGATTACAGTTGTTGCCTATGGTTTTACCACCTCACATAATCATTGGTGATGCCTTTCTTGTTTTACCCAGGGGAGGACCTGTAATTTTTCATTTAACATTTTTAGGTTTGGTTTGATTTGTTGTTGTTTTTTATTTTTTAAATTTTTGTTTATTTTTTTTGTTCCAGGGATCAACTCGGGTCCTTCCGCTTGCGAGGCAGGTGGCAGCACCTCTAAGCTAAATCCCCAGCCCCTTTTTTTGGTTTTTTGAGACAGGGTCTCACTGTGTAGTGAGACTGACCTGGAACTTACTATGTAGCTCAGGCTGGTCTCAAATTTAACAGCAGGCCTCAGCCTCCGGAGTGCTGGGATTACAGGCGTGTGCCACCACGCCCAGCCTGATTTGGTTTGATTTCGTTGTTTTGTTTTTATTTTGGTACTGGGGATTGAACCCAGGATCTTCACACTGAGTTACATTTCCATCCCTTTTTTATTTTTTATACTGAGACAGGGTTCGTTATATTGCCAGCTGGGCATGAACTTGTAGTCCTATGCCTTAGCTTCCCAGAGTGCTGGAATTAATGGTATGTGGCACTACATCTGGCTTGAATTTTTTTAATGAAAACTTTGAGCATGCAGAAAACTTGAAAAAATTGTACAGTCTATATTTGTATACTATTGTTTAGATTCTATGATTTAATTTTACTCGTTTTGCTATATATCGTTTCCACAATGTATGTTTGTGGTACATTTCAAAGAAGTAGAGATCAGTATATTTCTTCTCTAACATTTCATCATGTCTTAAGTTCAGTACTTGTTTGTGGGTTGTTTTATTGTTTGTTTATAATCAGAAATGCATCCTAAGTGTATCATTAGGTAAAAGTGCCAAGTATAAACATTCCTGTGACCTGTGTTCCTATCATGATAAAGAATTTTTCTGTTATCTTTTCGAGTTCTTTTTGCTTTTTCTACCTCTAGGAAAGAAGGCAGGGCTCTAGTGTTCTGATTTTTTTTTTTTATTATAGATTAGGTTGTGCTTGTTGCAAAACTTTATAAACCAAATCTATGCTTTATCATTGAGATTCATCCATTATTAATAATTTGTTCTTTTTGTTGCTGAATAGTATTCTTAAGTATTACTTTATCCATTCTCCCTCCCTCTCTCTCTCTTTTTTTGCTGAAACAAAGTCTTACCATGTAGTTCAGACCAGACTTGAACTCATTACGTAGCCCAGGCTGGCCTTCAGCTTGAGGCCATCCTCTGTCTTCGGCCTCCTGAATGCTGGGATTTCCATTTTCATATTGATGTACACTGGGTTGTTTTAGGTTTCTAAAACTGATATGAACATTCTTGAAAAAATCTTTGTGGACACTTTTAATTTCTTTAGGATAAAGACTTAAGAATAGAATTATTCTTCGGCTAGGTATATATTTGACTTTCTGATAAGCTTGCCAGATTGTTTTCCAGAGTGGTGCATTTAATGCGTTCAGTAAGAATGAGTGAGTCTCTCATCAATGCTTGCCAACATTTGGTATTATTGGTCTTTTTACTTTTAGCCATTGTGGTGGGTATGTAACTGTATCTCAGTGAGGTTTTATTTTGTATTTCCATGATAACTAATGTTGTGGTTCACTTCTTTTACTCTTATTTTCCTTTATGAAGTATCTAACCAAATCTTAGACTCTTATTTAATATGTAGCTGTACAAGTCCTGCATTTAAATTTTTAAAACTCAATTATAGAAAATCAGGGTAGGAAAAATTTACTCCAAGACATTAGTTCAAATGAAAAAGGCCTGAAGGTGTGAATTAAGCAAAAGCATTTTCACCATTTATTCAGCAAAGTTATGAATATCAACTCTATACCAAGTACTAGTATTAGGAATGTAGAGATAATACCTAATGTTAGTTTCAAGGAGCTCATACATTATGAGAGGAGACAGATGAAAGTAAAAATTCTGGTGTAATGGGTTTTTTTGGGGTTTTTTTTTTTTTTTTTTTTTTTTGGTACCGGAGATTGAACTTGGGTCCTTGTGCTTGCAAGGCAGGCAACGGAACCGCTGAGCTAAATCCCTGGCCCTAGTGTAATGGTTTTAAGGTTAAGTCCATTTCTGCCTTTGAGTACCCACCTACTAGATTGATTTGTGTATGTGGATCAGAAAGGACAACCTGTCTGGAACATACTTGGGTGTTGAGATGATTTAGACAACGATTAGGTCTTACAGTGCCTTGTAGACTATAATAAGAACTTTGGGTTTTATTTTGAGTATTTGGAGAAGTTATTTCAGAGTTTTAAACAGAGAAACGACATGATTTGGTTTCTGTTTGGCTAATAAATGCAGAAGTGTGCATGGTTGCGTTGCAGAAAGATTTAAGAGGAAACCATTGCAGTTTTCCAGAGGAGAGATAGTAAAAGTTCTACCCAGGGCAGGTAGGCAAGTATCCATAGAGAACCATATCATATCAGGCCCTAGGATGACAAGAGATTCACTATGCGAGAAAGTCATAGAATCATGTGAGTGCATGGATATGTTTGGTGAACCCAGAAGTAGCCTTGGATGATTAGTTGCGTGGGTGAGTGAATGGAAAGAGATGGGGCCAGTTGCACTGGGAATGCAGGGTTATATTACACAGTTCACTTCTGTGTAGATGTGCCCTCTAGAGCTGTGCAACAGGGTAGGTTGCTAGGGGGTTTAATGCTAAACCAGAGGGCTATGGATACCTATATAATACTTTTAATTAGAATAGAGACTGTAGAAACTGGCATCAGGGATGACTGAGTGAGGCAGTGTTAGGGAGGATAAACCAAGGGAAGGTAAAGTAAAGCCTGATGCTGGATGGGGTTGTTGAAGTAGAGGCTTTGGGCTTAGAATGAATAGTCAAGAGGAATTCGGTATGTCTTGGGGGAAGGATGCTAATGAGCCCCACCGCCCCATGCTGCTAATAGAACCCAGGGCCTTCACACTGAGGTACATTCTAGCCCCCACCCCATGTTCCATTTTGAGACAGTCTGAGTTGTCCAGGTTGGACTTTAACTTGCTATCCTCCTGCCTCAGCCTCCAATAGTGCTGGGATTATAGGCATGTGCCACCATTACCTCGTTTAAAATGTATAAAATGAACAGCATAAAGTACTGAAATAAGTATTTAGAGTACATAAAACTCTGACCATTTCACTCCAAAGTATCTAAAACTCATATTTTTTGTTGTTTTGCTATGAATTAAACCTAGGGCTTGTATATACTAAATAAATGCTCTACCATTGAGCTGTACCCTCAATCATGTATCTTCTACTTTTCTGCATTTATTTTGTACTATATATTCAAATCTACTATTTATGCATGTACAATTGAAGTTTAAAATAATGTCATACTATTTTTTGTGGGGGGTACTGGGGTTTGAACTCATGACCTTGTGCTTGCAGGCATGGTGCCACTGAGCTAAATCCCTGGTCCAATGTCATAACTTTTTAGTGTCACACTCTGACCATTTTTTACTACTTGGTTTTCCAGATCATAGCAGTATAATATGGGTTTACATTTTTTTTAGCTGCTACTCAGCATCCTGTTGATTTAAATGCACAGTAATGAACTTGGTCATCACTTAGTTGTTACTATCATTGATCTTAGACAAAAGGCCAAGAAGTGATTTACCTTAATAGATCTTTAAGCTCCCTCAGGTTTTTCACTATTTTTAGCAATGGTGAAATGAACAGTCTTTTTCATTTGTTTCTTTACTGTCTGTGCAAACACTGCCTCCAAGAATATGCAAAGTTAACAGGTATGAAGTTGAAATTATAATTTAGCAAAAGCTGTGGTCCTGCCTGTCCTATTCTGATTTGTCTGGGGCATCCCCAAAAAAGTGATGGGGTGGTCAGAAGGGCATGGTGGTGCATGCATGTGATCCCAGCACTTGGGAGGTTGAGACTGGAGGATTGTTTAGAGTTTGAGGCCAACCTGGCCTCATAATGAGTTCAAGGAGACCCTAAAACCCAAACAAATACCGTGGTAGGTTTTTCATCATTGGATGCACTTAAGCAGAGGTTGAGGTGCTATAAAGGGGTAATATGTAAAGCAAGTTGAATTTAAGCCAGGTGTGATGGTGCACACCTGCAATCCCAGCACTCAGGAGGCTGAGGCAGGAGGTTCACTGTGAGTTCGAGACCAGCCTGGACTACATAGTGAGCCAGGCCAGT
>NW_022900934.1:23294494-23296022 GCF_012274545.1 Fukomys damarensis
AAAAAAAAAAAAAAAAAAAAAAAAAAAAAAGCAAGTTGGACTTAAAAATCATCAGCTTTGGATAACATTTCAGGGAGTCCATAAGCAACCAAGATGGGGTCCTGTGGGCTGGGTAGAGGAAGGGAATAACCAAGGATCTATACAGAAGATGAGGCTAGACGTATCCCATGGAATACTGCTGAGAACGTTAGAATGTTTAATGAAGCCCAGTGGGATATCTGAGCATCCTTTATACTCTTAGTACATATAGTCTTCAGGTAGATGGGTAGCAGGGGGCATGGGAGGGGGTGAAAGCATGGACTTAAGGTGTCAAGGTCCTCAGTTCAGTGTTATGGTGGCTATCGTGGAAGGGACTACATTGGAGCCAGTGTGGTGTTGCATGCAGAAAGATAATGTTTCTAGCAGAGACGGGTGAATTGGAGAAGCTTGGTCCTGCTTGATTGAGGAACAAAAAGTTAATTTGGAGCTGACTCAGCTGGGAGTTGGGGCTAGAGATGACCTTTTGGATTTTTTTTTTATTTTGGTTTTCTGAGACAAGTTCTTATGTAGTTCAGGCTGGCTTTGAACTCACTATGTAGCCCAGGCTGGCCTCAGCCTCCCAGTGCTGGGATTATAGGTGTGTGCCACCACACCTGGCTAGCTTTTTGGATTTCATACAATAAATATTTATTGTCTAGGTTTTTGAGATTGAGCAGTGAACAGAACAGATAAATGTTCCTTCCTTCAGGACCTTACATTCTGGTTGGGCAGACAAATATAAATAAAATATATATGTAACTCTGTCTCAATAACTAAAAAAGGGAGGCAGGACCTGGTGGCTCACGCCTGTAATCCCAGCATGTGGGAGGCCAAGGCCAGAGGATCACTGCAAGTTTGAGGACAGCTTCAGCTTCATAGTAAGTTCAAGGGCAGGCTGAACTGCATATCATGACCCTGTCTCAAACAAAAGGACCCCCCAAAAAACCCTAAAAAAGAGGGCTAAGGATGTAGCTAAGTGCAAGGGCTCTGGGTTTGTTTGTTCATTTTACCTGTATGCAATTGAGAAATGCTAAAGCAAAGGCTAGGTGTGGTGGCACACGCCTGTATCGCAGGACTCGCAGAGGCAGGAGAATTGCCACAAGTTTGAGGCCAGGCTAGGATACATGGTGAGTTCAAGGTCAGCCTGACCTACATAGTGAGACCCTGTCTCAAAAAACAAACCAAAGCCGGGCGTGGTGGTGCACGCCTGTAATCCCAGCACTCGGGAGGCAGAGGCAGGAGGATTGATGTAAATTCGACACCAGCCTGGGCTGAATAATGAGTACCAGGTCAGTCTCAACTACTAGTGAGACCCTGTCTCAAAAAACAAAAAACAAACAAACAAAAAAACAAACCAAAGCTAAAGCAAAAAAGCAGAAAGTACTATATGAAATGGCAATAGGGGATTTAGCTCAGTGGTTCCACCACCTCCTTTGCAAGTGCAAGGTCCCAAGTTCGATCCCCCCGATACCAAAAAAAAAAAAAAAAAAAAAATGACAAAAAAAAAAAA
>NW_022900934.1:23296071-23309951 GCF_012274545.1 Fukomys damarensis
AAAAAAAAAAAAAAAAAAAAAAATAGAGTGACTAAAAAAAAAAGCAAACATATCCCTTCATAACAGAGAGGATGGTTTTGAATAAAAGACCTGGAGGGAACAAAAGCAACAGCAAGCCAGATGGATAATAATGGGGAAAGAGCATTCCAGGTACTGCAGTGGGTTTAGGGATATAAACAATGTTGATTTATTTGAGCAATGACAAATAAGGTGGCCAGAATGGATAAGCAGGAAAGCAGTGTCAGGTTAGAGATTTAGTACTTTCAGGACCTTATTGGCTGTTACACTTTGGGTCTTGTCTAAGAGCAATAGAAAATTATTAGAGGATTCTGGCAGAGGTGTGATTAGGCCTAACTTCTGCATTAATGGGATTGGTTTAGTTGCTATGGTGAGAAGAGTGTGTTGAGGTAGAGATGGTGGAGTGGAATTGCAGATGACACAGGATAGAGAAGACATTGCCGAGGCTAACACTATAGGTTAGGCTGAAACTGATAATGCCTTGGACTGAATAGTGACAGTGGAAACATTGAAGAGTTGAACATAAGCAGCTGGTTGGAGGCTAGGAGAATCATGGTCAGATTGCAACCCAAGATGTAGGTTCCCAAGGTTATTGTGAAAGCAACAGAGGAAGATATTTTTAGGGGCTGAGCAATATCTGGATCATGGTTGCATTAGAGACAGTGCTGGGATTGGAACTTTGCTTAACATCTGTTAAGGAGTTGGAGTGAGATTTATTGGTATCTGTAGAGATCAAGGTCTGGGCAGCACTATGTGATTAGCACCAGTTTTGGGGGTGAGGATTTGTAGTAACTACCATCTCCTGTGCCATTCAGTTCACTTATGGGTTTGAGAGGTAATGAGTCTGTAGGGTCTTAGTTTCCTTGGGTGTTCTGGGATATAGGCTCATTTCTGTTGAGTAAAACATGCTGGCCTTTCCAAAGTAGGACCTAGAATTAGGGAAAGGTAGAGAAGTGTCCCTGGTGCTTGACACAGCTCTTTCTTCCTGCAGATGGCCCACTGCGTGACCTTGGTTCAGCTGTCCATTTCCTGTGACCACCTCATTGACAAAGACATCAGCTCCAAGTCTGACCCACTCTGTGTCCTTTTACAGGATGTAGGAGGGGGCAGCTGGGTTGAGGTGAGGTGGACCTTGGAGGTTATGGAGGGAGGCTAGGATTATATTCTGGGATAATATGTGATTGTGATGCTTATTGGCCTCTGTCCACAGCTTGGCCGGACTGAGCAAATACGGAACTGCTCAAGCCCTGAGTTCTCCAAGACTCTGCAGCTTGAGTACCACTTTGAGACAGTCCAGAAGCTACGCTTTGGAATCTATGACATAGACAACAAGACACCAGGACTGGGGGATGATGACTTCCTAGGAGGAGCTGAGTGTTCTCTAGGACAGGTATGTAGGGACAGGGGTTATTAGGATCATTCAGATACAGGTTCTGTAAGTGCCCTTTCATATAACCCAGTGTGCCTAGAGGGGAGGTAAACAGGATCTAGCCCTTACTGAGATAATAGAATCTTCATCATGCATTGCCCCAGATTGTGTCAAGCCAGATACTGACTTTACCCTTATTGCTGAAGCCTGGAAAACCTGCTGGGCGGGCGACCATCACGGTAAGGAAAAACACAACAAGGGTTTGAGAGGGAGCTTACATTGATGGAGGATTCACAATGTCATATGGTCTTCCTTGCATAGGTTTCAGCTCAGGAGTTGAAGGACAGTTGTATAGTAACCATGGAAGTGGAGGCCAGAAACCTAGATAAGAAGGTATTCCTGGAAGGAGGCCCTGGAGATCCAGAATTAAGGAGAGTGGGATGGTTTGTGGTGTATAAGGAATAAAGATGGAAACAGAGGGCTGGCATAGTGGTTGTTGCTCTCTAGTCTTGTAACTGGAGTATCTGTGGCACTTGGCAGGACTTTCTGGGAAAATCCGATCCATTCCTGGAGTTCTTCCGGCAGGACGATGGGAAATGGCATCTGGTATACAGATCTGAGGTGTGACACCCCTGGGAGTGGGCCGGGTCGGGTAGGAGAGAATCTCTTGGGTTTGTGACTGGCAGGGTTTGGGAACACAGGGATAAAGAGAATGCAGGTGGGTAAGAAGTACGGCACCTCCTCACGGAGCAGGTCAGAGTTCATTGAGATGTCTTGCCCTCCACCTCCAGGTAATCAAGAACAACCTGAACCCTGTGTGGAAGCGCTTTTCAGTTCCTCTTCAGCATTTTTGTAGTGGGGATTACAACACACCAATCCAGGTGAGGAGCTTGCCTCCTGAGTGAACCGAGCAAGGGAAGAGAGCCCGGGGAGGCACTGCTCGTTTGTTACCTGCCTCCTTTATATATACACATGCATGCCTTCCTCTCAGGTGCGCTGCTCAGACTATGATAGTGATGGATCACATGATCTTATTGGTACCTTCTACACCAGCTTGGCCCAGCTGCAAGCAGTCCCGGTGAGCCTTGACCCTATTCAGGGCTGGTAAGATGGGCCTGGGTTGCTGCAACCCAGGGGAGACAGGTGAGAGGACAGCTTCAGTCCTTGGCTCATGCTATGGGAGTTACCTACCCTAATTTTTCTCTCTTTACCAGGGCGAGTTTGAATGCATCCACCCTGAGAAACAGAAGAAAAAGAAAAGCTACAAGAACTCTGGAACCGTCTGTGTCAAGATTTGCCAGGTGAGACAATAGCCTGTGTGCCGCAGGCTCTGATCCCTGAGCTCCAGTGATGCCAGCTCTCTTTCACCCCGGGCATGACCCTGTTTTCATTTGCAGGTAGAAACAGAATATTCTTTCCTTGACTATGTGATGGGAGGCTGCCAAATCAACTTCACTGTAAGTTGCCTTTCCAAGGGCAAAAGAACAGGTCTGGGGGCTTAAGGTAGCCTTCAGCTCCTTTCCTGGCCTCCTACCAGGTGGGCATGGACTTCACTGGCTCCAATGGAGACCCTTCTTCACCTGACTCCCTGCACTACCTGAGTCCTACGGGAGTCAATGAGTATCTGACGGCGCTATGGAGCGTGGGCAGTGTGGTTCAAGACTATGACTCGTGAGTAGTTGGTCCTCTTGGCTGTCCCCACTCCCTGCTGTTACCTTAGCCTCTGGGCTCATAATCCCCTCACCACCTCTTCCTTAACTCACTATCCTCTTACAGGGACAAACTATTCCCAGCATTTGGATTTGGAGCTCAGGTACCCCCTCACTGGCAGGTGAGCCCTCTCATCCTCATTCTCCTTGTTTTCAGTTTCAGTATCTTAATTTTGGGGGATATGGTGAATTTACTTGATGCTTGTTGCCCAGCTTTAAGGGGAGGTGCAGTGATGTATATAGCAAGCTTGAGACTGAGCATCTCCTCTGGAGCCTTGTTATGTACCATAGTACCCTTGTTTTTTCTTTCTTTCTTTCTTTTTTTTTTTTTTTTTTTTTTTTTTTTTTTTTTTTTTTTTTTTTTTTTTTTTGGTACCAGGGATTGAACTTGGGTCCTTGTGCTTACAAGGCAGGCGGTGGCACCACTGAGCTAAATTCCGGCCCCTGTTTTTCGTTTTTTGAGACAGGGTCTCTTGCTATATACCTCAGGCTGACCTTCAACACACTATGTAGCTAGGTTGCCTTGAACTCGTGGTAGTCCTCCTTCCTCAACCTCCCAAGTGTTGGGATTACAGGCGTGCACCACCATGCTGGGCTAGTGCCCTTGTTCTTGCGTCTTCCTTCCTGTTCTTGCAATTGAAATCCAAGGCGAATTCCTCTCTCAACAGAATTTTAATTGTTAGCGTTTGCTTCATAAAGCACTGCCCAAGGAGCCATCTAGATGAGTGCCTACCCGAGTGGATATACCAGTTCACACCCCTGACTGCATATGCATGTTTATTTCAACAAACTGATTTTCAGTTATGATCAGGGAAATATTTCATAATAGTTTCATTTTGTAAATCTCACTATATGAGAAGTAATGTAAAGAATTTTACAGGGAAGCAGCTAAATTTAGGGCTAGTGTGGGGCATGGTGGCACATGCCTGTAATCCCAGCATTTGGGAGGTTGAGGGAGGAGGATTTCTGGGAATTTGAGGCCAGCCTGGATTACATAAAGTTTAGGACCAGTCTGCACTACACAGAGAGACTCTGTCTCTCAGGGAAAAAAGAAAATTAGGGCTAGGTTTTCAAGTTAACTCTTTTGACTCTATTAAGCACCAAATATATCTAAAGTTTTTCTAAAATAAATGGATATATCAGGGCTGGGGATTTAGCTTAATGGTTCTGCTCCTGCCTCACAAGCACAAGGTCCCGAGCTTGATCCCCAGTACCAAAACAAAAACAAAAACAAAATAAATGGATATATCGGGTACATTTATAATACTCAAAGTTTAATTCAGTTTCATAGACCTCAAGGAAATAAAAGGAGTATGTACAGCTTCACAGAGAACAAGTGGGGAGCCGCAGAGGGTCCAGATGAGTGTAGGGCCTTAGTGGGAGCGTTCCCAGGGGAGGGGGCTGTGTAAGGGAAACTAGACAATCCAGTGAGACTGCAAACTACATAATAAACAGGTCTGTGGTATTGTGGCCCTGGAGAATTGGGCCCATGCTTCTATGGAGCTACTTCTGTAACTCTGGCCAAGGTCAAAGGAGGCCTCATACCTGGAGAAGGGAGCCACATCCCCTTAGTCCCTAGAGAGAGTATGCCCACAGGAGTCCCTCATCCAGGAGAGATCTCCACTGGGGGACCCATGGGTGGCCGCATACCAGGAGGAGGGCCTGTCATGCCTGGAGAGGGTGTCCCTCGGCCCATAAGTGTGTCTGGGTGGGTACTGGGTTGGAGCCCCTCCAGTACTCGCTGTGGCAGCAGCTGCAGCAGTTCCAACAGTGCCTCTTTCTTGTGGGATCATCACCTGTTGAGATGGCCCACCAGTCCCATGGACTGGCCCAGCAGGCACCTGTAGCATGGGAACACCAATAGGGATTCCTTTACCTGCAGGACGACAAAATTTCAGAGACCCCAGTAGCTCCACAGGTGACACTCAGGCAATGGCAGTATCTTTGGGAGGAGGTTCTTCTACTGTCAGTGAGACCAGGTTCTCCCTTTGAAGCAGCACCAGACTGAGGACTTGTTTCTCTTCTCTTTCTGTTCGTTTAGAGTTCTTTGGTTTGATTTTCCTAAAGTCATCCCAGTCACCGAGGATCAAATTTATATGGTTGTTCAAAGCCTTGAAGGTAACAGTGAAGATCTAGGCATCTTGCGGGATGCTTCATCCTGTAGTCTCTGTGCTGCAGCATTCTGATGGCTTGGATTCGCCTCCTCCAAGGCCTAGCCAGAGCCAGCAGCCTGTTTTCTGCTGCCACTACCAGACATTTAGCCACCAGTAAAATCCTCATTTTCATTCTTTTTTTTTTCCCCATTGAGTTTATTGGTACATTTTAGGTCTACAGTACAGTTACATTCATCATTGGGATCTTGTACCTCTACATGACAGGTCTTGGTTCTCATTTTTTCCCCTTGTCCCTGCCCTCCCTTCCCTCATTTTCATTCTTGCCCTCAGGTCTCACATGAATTTGCCTTGAATTTCAAACCTGATAACCCCTATTGTGAAGGTAAGTTCCCTGACCTTCAGTGTGAAGAAGATTGATCTGTCCATACTTGAAGGGTGAGCCTGAACAGGCAAAGAAGAGGAGTCGGGAAGAGATTCCTGCCTCTGGTGAATTTTAGAGCTACCCCTCTGGAGTCAGTTATTTTTTTTGGTACCAGGAATTGAACTCAGGACTTTGCACCTGTGAGGCAGGCGCAGTGCCACTGAGATAAATCCCTAGCCCTCAACTCTTTTTTTTTTTTTTTTTCTTTAATTCATACATGTTTGGAGTAGATGATATTTACATTCATCATATGGAGTGGGTACATGTACTGAACATATCTTGGTTGTTTTTATTCCCCTCCCTCCATCTCTAGACCCCCTTTCTCCATTTACATTATTATTTTTAGTTCATGTTTATGACATATGAAGATACATTTATTAAGCCAGACACGATGGCACATGTCTGTGATCCCAGCACTGGGGAGGCTGGGGTAGGAAGATTACTGTGAGTTCGAGGCTATCCTGGGCTACATAGTAAATTTAAGGCCAGCCTGAACTACATAGTGATACCCTGTCTCAAAAAAAATTACACTCATTGAAGATAGTTGGTATATTTATACATGATGTATCTTAAATGTTTACATCCCCTTTTCCTCTTCCTTAAACCTCAGGCTCTTGGTCACCTTCACATTTGCAAAAGATCTCTCTCTCTGATTCCTTTAGTTAGTCTTTTATTTTGCTCTTTATTTGTACTTGGAATTACTTAAATGAGAGAAACTATACTGCATTTAAGCTTGTGTGACACATTTATTTCACTTACATTGTTTTAAAAGATGTATCCATTTTCCTACAAATGTCCAGATTTTATCCTTCTGTATAGCAGAATAGTATTCCATTATATGTAGAATACTACATTTTCTTCTTCCATTTGTCTGATGATGGACATAGGCTGCTTCCAAGACTTAGCTATTGTGAATTGTGCTGCTATAAACACATGCATGTATCTCTGTAATATGATATCTTTAGCTTTTTGGGGACAATATCTAGAAGGGGAATAGCTAGCAAAAGTTTTTTCATTTATTGGTTGTTTCTTTGTTCTATTGACTGTTTTCGTTTGCTGTCCAGAAGCTTTTTATTTTGATGTTATCCCATTTTTTTAATTCTCTTTTTTTTTTGGTACCGGGGATTGAACTCAGTCAGGCCCTTGAACTTGCAAAGCAGCTGGCAGAACCACTGAGCCAAATGCCCCAGGCCCCCAACTTTTTTATTCTTGCTGTTAATTTCCTATGCAATTAGAGTTCTGTTCAGAAAGTCCTTGCCTACCTCAGTCACTTCAAGAGATTTAGCTATCTTCCAGTAGATTTAAGTGTTTCTGTCTTAAGTGTTTGGATCTTTTCATTTTGATTTTAGTTTAGTACATAGAGGTATGGGTCTGTCTTCAGTCTTCTGCATGTGTCGGCAGGTTTCCCAGCACTGTTTGCTAAAGAGGCTATCTTTAGCTGGGTGTGGTGGCACACGCCTGTAATCCCAGCACTTGTGATTCAGAGGCAGGAGGATTGCCATGCGTTCAAGACCAGCCTGGGCTATATAGTGAGACCCTGGTCTCCAAAAAAAACAAAAACAAAAATATAAATAAATAAATAAATGAGGCTATCTTTCCTCCAACATGTGTTCTTGGCCTTTTTTGTCAAAGATCAGATAGCCAAATGTGTCTAGGTTTGTTTCTGCATCCTCTGTTCTGTTTTTGACAGTCTTGCTGTGTAAGTTCAAACTAGCCTTGAACTCACAGAGATCCTCCTGCCTCAGCCTCCCAAATGCAGGGATTATGGATAAGTGCTACCACACCTAGCTACTTTTACTCTTATTTCTTTCTCTTGCCTCACTGCTCTGGGTAATGTTTCAAGTACTAAGTTGAACAGAAAGGATGATAGTGGGCTTCCTTGTCTTGTTCCTGATTTTAGAGGGAAAGCTTTCAATTTTCCTACATTTAATATTATAGACTATTAGTTTGTCATAAATGGCTTCGACACTGCACCTGCCTTGCAAGCTCAAGGTCCTGAATTTGATCCCCATTACCCCCCACCCCCATAGCTTTTATGAGATTCAAGTAAGGTTTTCCTGTACTTACTTTATTCTGGGTTATTGTCGTGAATGGGTGTTGGATTTTGTGAGATGCTTTTTCTGCAATCTATTGAGATAATCCGTGTGGTTTTTCTCTTTGGTTTCTGTTTCTGAATTACTTTATTTATTTATTTATTTATTTATTTATTTATTTATTTATGGTACCAGGGATCAAACTCGGGTCCTTGTACTTGTGAGGCAGGCAGTGTCACCACAGAGCTAAATCCGGGGCCCTGAATTACATTTATTAATTTGTGTATATTGAACGATCTTTCCATCCCTGAGTTGAAACCTGGTCATGATGTATTAGCCTTTTAATGATTTGTTGCATTCTTTCTGCCAGTATCTTATTAAGGAATTTAAAAAAATTTTTTTTCAATGTAATGTGTGTGTGTGTGTGTGTGTGTTTTGTATCACTATGTAGCTCACACTGGTCTTGAACTCATGGTAATCCTGCCTCAGCCTCCTGAGTGCTGGGCTATTAAGGATTTTTGCATCTGTTTTCATTAAGGAGATTGCTCTGTAATTTTCTTTGGTGGGTCTTTGGTTTTGAGATTAGAGTGATGATGGCTTCCAAAAATGAATTTGGAAGTATTCCTTCCCTTTTAATTTATTGAAGAATTTGAAGAGTATTGGTATTACAGTGTCTTTTAAAGGCTTTTTTTTTTTTTTTTTTTTTTTTTTTACCTGGGATTGAACTCAGGACCTTGCACTTGCAAAGCAAGCAGCAGCACCACTAAATCCCCATCCCTGTCCATTTCTTTAAAAATTTCCAGTTTGTTGGAATGCAGTTTCTCATAGCTCCTACTATCTTGTGAATTTTGATGGTGTGTCATGATTTTTGCCTCTTTTCTTGATTATAGGTGTGCACCACCATACCTGGCTCCTTTTTCATTTTAATTGCATTAATGTGAACACTCTCTCTTTCATAAGTTTGGCTAATGGATTGTCTATTTTGTTTATTCTTTCAAAGAACTAGCTCTTTTATTAATTGATTCTTTGTATTTTTTTCAGTCTCAATTTCATTAATTTCTGCCCTGATCTTTATGATTTCTCTTAAATTTGGTTTGGGTTTGGTTTGTTGTTGATTTTTTAGTATCTTGAGGTTCATCATTAGGCTGTTTTTGTAATGTGAGTATTGATTCCAATTAGCTTCCCTTTTAGGACTATTGAGTCTTGTTGGTTCTGGTATGTTATACTGGCATTGTTTGATTCCAGGTATCACTTCATCTCTTCTGTTTCCTGTTGGATGTTCAGGAGTGTTAAGTTGTTAAATTATTAAATTTCCAGGCATTTATAAAATTTTCTGTGATTTCTTCTGTAACTGATTCCTATCTTCTTTTTCTTTTCTTCTTTTTTGAGATAGGGTCTTGCTATGTAGTTCAGGCCAGCCTTGAACTCACTATGTAGTCCAGGCTACCCTGGCACTCACAGCAGTCATCCTACCTCAGCATCTTCATTTCCAATTTCAGTGCACTATGGTCTTATAGTAAACATGGGATGATTTTGATTCTTTTATATTTATTTAAGCATGCCTTGTAGAGTAGTATTTGGTCTATTTTGGAGGAAGTTCCATGTGGTACTAAGAAATGTGTTTTCTGTTGTTGTAGGGTAGAACACTAGATATCTTAGTCCATTTGTTCGAAGGTGTGGTTCAACTCTATTTGTTGATGGGGGTTTGATGTCTTTTTGTGAAAGTAGGCTATCTAGGTCATCCATTATGATTTTATTGGTATTTGATCTTTTATGTCCTTCAGTACTTGTTTTTTACAAAGCTAGGTGCTCTAGTACTGGGTGTATACGTTTATAACTGTGATCTCTTCCTATTGGATTGTTCCCTTAGCTAGTATGTAGTGATCTTCCTTACCTCTTCTGATCAGTTTTAGCTTGAAGGTTACTTTGTGTGAGTAAAATTGCTCCTGATGTATGAAATACTATTTTTCATCCTTCAATTTTTAATCTATGATTCATCCTGGGAGCTTCCTTTCTTTCATCATAGTTTGGTGTTTTGTATGCCTTACATACCTGTATGTTGAAGTCTTTGCTCATACTTGAAAGTTTCATGTTTTCTGTAAACAAATTCTTATTCTATACGTGCCGTCCTCTAGTTTGTAACTCCAGTTAGCCTTGGTGTCATCTAGTAGCTGTTTAATTTTTCTTGTTTTCTTAGCATTTTTAATGCCTTATTGAGTAATTCATTGTAATTGCCACTTTGTCCTTGATATGTGAAACCTGGTCTTTATGTTTGCAATTTATAAATCCTATACAATTTTTTTAGTTCTGAAATTTGTCTGATACCTTTTTGTGGAATCTATATCTTTGGCAAATTTGTCATTCATGTTTTAAACTTTTTCGTCAGCTCTTCCAATTTTTTGTTTCTCCCATATCCTCATTGCCCCCCCCCCTCGGTACTGGGTATAGAACTCAGGACCTCCGTGTTTGCCAGGCCAGTCCTGTTCTACTGAGCTAAATCCGCAGCCTGATTCCATAAACTTTTGCATCATGACCTTTTTGAATTCATCAGGTTTCTTTAACTCTTCTTAATTCTTCATAAAGTCTCGCTACCTGGTATTTACTTTTCATTGGTGTTCCCTGAATCTACCTTGGACAACAGTTGGAAGACCTTGGGAGCCTTTTGTTACCTTGTTTTCTCATGTTCCTCTGTGTGTGTGCATTTGTGGGGGCGGTATAGATATGATTGTTTATTTAATTTTTGGTGCTGAGGACTGAAGTCGAGGATAAGGAGAGACTGTAGTTGGTTATGATGATTTTTTAGTTAGATATTGCCTTTCAGTGATACGTTTTGTTTTATTTGTCCAGAGGTAGTATTTACTCCAGCTAGCTATTCAAGTGGTTTAGACCCTATTACACACTGTTTTGAGGAAAGAATTACTACTGATTATAACAGCACCAACAGATCTGATCTTACATTGCTTATATGTGATAAACCTTGCGTTTACCCTTTCACTCTTTATCAAAACTCTTTGCAACCAGTATTCTATTATTACTACCATTTAGTCTGCAGAGTGCAAGGAGAATCATAGGGATGAGATGGAGGGGTGGGTGAAAAAGGAGTATAAATCACTAAGAGAGTAAAAAGGTTGGTAGGAGAAAGAGTAATAGGGGATCAGATTCTGGTGGAAGTCTTTTAGTTGGATTGAGGTGTTAGTATTGAGGGTTTTAAGATTTGTTGGGGCGAGGATAGGATGTAGGAAGGGGAGGTATACTTCGGAATTGAGGAAAACTATGAGGTTGTTGAAACTGTTTCTATATTTGTGCACCTGTAAAGTGGAGAAGAGGCAAAGACAGGGACCTTAGGTAAGATAAGAAGGAGCAAAATGAATAGAATAGAGAAGACAGAAGGTTAATACAAGAGAAGGCAGGGGTAGCTGAGAGAACAGAATACGTATAGCGAACAAAAACTTGAAAAGAATTTAAACTGTGAAGGAAACAAGTAAAAAATAAAAAAATAGTATTGTTACAGAAGTTTGAGCTGAAGATACAAAATAGAGAGCTGGGGATTTAGTTCAGCAGCACTGCGCCTGCCTTGCAAGTGCAAGGTCCAGAGTTTGATCTCTAGTACCAAAAAAAAAAAAAAAAAAATGTCTGGTGGGAATCAGATGAAATACTCCAGGAAGAGAATGTACATGTGATTCCCTTGTGACTACTGTGCCCTTCTTGCCTTACACTGATTGCAGGCAACTACACCAATTTCCCCCTCTTTTCTCTTGCACTCAGAACCCAAAATAACCCAGTCTCAAGAATTCGCCCCTTCAGCTAGCAGGCAGAATATGACGATGTCTCTAGACTTCTGAGGGACTCTTACCCCTCAGCATGATGGCAAAGTCGGTGTGTGTGTTCATGTGCTCACCGGGTTCCTTGGGAATTAGCACTCAGGGGTGACCACTCATGAGTCCACAAGACCTATTCCCTTGTTTACCTTCTCTTTGCCCACAGCTGGTGGGGAGCTTTTCTTGCCCAGAGTGACTGCTGCTGAGGATGCCATTAGGCTGCAGC
Organism: Fukomys damarensis; assembly: GCF_012274545.1. NCBI lineage: Eukaryota > Metazoa > Chordata > Mammalia > Rodentia > Bathyergidae > Fukomys > Fukomys damarensis. The sequence goes on from NW_022900934.1 coordinate 23,307,780, forward strand.
ATTCCCCGGTGTTTCGAGGGGTGGTAGTGGGAAGAAAGGGCTGGTATTTGCAGAGTCTGACCTAAGCCATGGCCGCACTTTTCCCACTTTCAGCAGTCTGGATATTTGGGTTCATCTACATGTATCATCTTCTGATTAATTTTCTGTTTCAGGGTATAAATCTCTCCCCCACTACAGAGTACCTGTGGCGTTAGTGGATCCTCTCTGAGCTTCTCTTCCTCTAATCAGCCTTGTTGGATCTCTACCTCCGAAGTCAACTCTTCATCTTGCTACTTGCTAACCATATAAACTTGGGGCAACTTGCTTACCGATCTGTGCTTTGGTTTTACAATTAACCTAACTATCATAGGGTATTGAGTATTCAAGGAGAAGATTCAAGTAAAGCAATACATTTGAAGCAGTAATCTTGCACATAGTAAGTACTCCCCAAAAACCAATATCTGTTTATCTTAGTTTCCCATTGCTAGAAACAATACCTAACAATCACAAGTTAAAAGGGGAGCGGTTTGTTTTGGCTCACAGCTTTAGTCCATGGACTGCTGGCCCAAGGCAGAAACACCATGGTTGGAGGATGGCAGCTCATTCTGTAGCAGCCAGGAAACAAGAGAAGGGAGCTGCTGGCAACAATGCACCCTTCGGGTCATGCTCCAGTGACCTATCTCCAGCCAGGCCCTACCTCCTAAATGCACACTCACCTACTGAACATATCAACGGATGAATCTACTGATGAGTATATTTTCCACACACCTGAGAAATTATGGGGACATTTCAGCCACTTTTTGGGGGGTATCAGGGATCAAACTCAGGACCTTATACTTGCAAGGCAGGCTCAGAGCCACTGAGCTGCATTCCTGGTTATGGGGACATTTTAGATCTAAACCATAACATTCTTAATTATCTTTACCTTGCAGTCCCCAAGAGTAGGAATTTTTGGGGGGCAGGTACCAGAGATCCAACTTGGGACCTTGTGCTTGTGAGGCAGGCAATGGCACCACTGAACTAAATCCCCAGCCCAGGAGTGGGAATTTTTTAACTGGCCTGATCTGACTTGAGGATGCCTCACTTCCTCGTGTATTGGAGATTGGATTGCACTGGGGATTCTTTGCACTAAGTTGTATTCCCAGCTCTGTTTTATTTTTTCTTACTAAATTGCTAAGTCCTGAGCTCCATCTTATCCTCCTGCCTCAACCTCACAAATCACTGTGATTAGTCTCCTAGGCCGGGCTAGGTTTATAGGCGTGTATTTCCACATCTGGTTTGATATTTTTTAACTTTTCTTTTTCTTCCTAAAATGCTTGAGAAGTTTGAGTCCAACCAACTTTGTGCCTATTATCATCCATACAACCCTTCATCCCAAATACTTCAGTGTTCACTAAAAGACATTCTGTTAGATAACCAACATAATACAGTAGTATTGTCCGGTTTATACCATTTATTTAGATGTTGCCACTTGTCCTCATATCTTTTACAGCAAAAGGGAATCTCAGATTGCATATGGCATTCAATTATATCTTTTCATCTATAAGAGTTCATCATGTTTTATAATATTAACATTTTTTTAATAATACAGGCTTGGGCCGGGGATATAGCTTAGTGGCTCTGTGCCTGCCTAGCAAGTACAAGGTCCTGAGTTCAATTCCCAGTATGGGGGTGGGGATGGGTACAGGCTAGATCTAATTTCTAGACTAGTCCTTAGTTTGGGTTTACCTGAAGCATCCTCAGACTTCCTATTTTTTAGCAGAAATTCTACCCACACGATTCTGTACATTCTCTTGCATCATAGCAGGAGGTGGATATGATGTTGGTTCTGTTGCTGGTTGTATTAACTTTGATCTCTTGGTTAAGATAGAGTCTATAGGTTTCTTCACTATATAAATACTGTTCTTCCTTTCATAATAAGCATCTTTTGAGAATAAACTTTGAAGCTATATAAATATCCAGCTATAGCTATACCTGAGGCAGCAGGGTTGCCACAAGTTCAAAGCTTGGGCTACATATTTAAGGCCAGCCTAAACTACCAAGTATGTTCTGTCTCAAAAACAAAACTACAACACCTGTAATCCCAGCACTCGGGAGGCTGAGGCAGGAGGATCACTGTGAGTTCGAGACCAGCCTGGGCTACATAGAGAGTTCCAGGTCAGTCTCAACTACATAGTGACACCCTGTCTCAAA
>NW_022900934.1:23309974-23311456 GCF_012274545.1 Fukomys damarensis
AAAAAAACCAAAAAAAAAAAAAAACAAAACTACAAAAACTCAGCCAGGTATGAACACATGCCTGTAATCCCAGTGCTTAAGAGGCTGAGACAGAAGGACTTCAGAGAGTTCAAGGCCAGCTTGAACTACACTGAAAAACAAAAACCCCTAATATCTTTTATTCAACTTTTATATGCATTGATGATACTTTCCTGAATCAGATGATGGTGATGATTGGTACTGGGGATTGAACCCAGGCCCTTTGCAGTGAACTACATCCCCAACCCATGTTTTTATTGTTTGAGATTCGGTCTCACTAAGTTCCCCAGGTTGGGCTTGAATTTTTTTTTTTTTTTTTTTTCCTTCGTACCAGGGATAGAACTCAGGACTTTGCACTTGCAAGGGCAGGCAGCAGAACCAGAGCTAAATCCCCAGTAGGGCTTGATTTTTTTGTTGTTGTTGTTTGTTTTGTTTTTTTGAGACTGGGTCTCACTATGTATCTCAGGCTGGTCTCAAACTCACAGTGATCCTGCTGCCTCAGTCTCCCAGAGTGCTAGGATTATGGGCATATACCACTGTACCCAGCCTGAATCAATTATTTCTATGATGATCATCAAATGATTTTGTAATTCTTTTTGTTTGTTTGTTTGTTTGTTTTTTGTTTTTTGAGACTGACCTGGAACTCACTGTGTAGCCCAGGCTGGTCTTGAACTGCAGTGATCCTCCTGCCTCAACCTCCCAAGTGCTGGGATTACAGGCGTGCGCCACCAGGCCCAGCTGTAATTCTTCTTTCTATATTAAGAGCTTTCCCTTATTCTCCAGTGATTAGTATCTGTATGGATTCTTATTAAGTAAATTATAATTCATTATTTTGTTAAGTAGCTTATTACTATCTAATGCTCAAAAAGTCCAAAATTTGTCCAGGGAATCTCCCTAAACTGGGTTTTTTGTTTTGTTTTTTAGATTTTTATTAGCATATGTTTGCAGTATGTAATGATTACATTCATTGTGGGAATATGTAATATTTTTTTAGATCTCTCCTTCTCTGCTCCATCTCTTGATCTTCTATTGCAAAAGATCTAGCTATTTCCTATTATCTTTTTTTTTTGGTACCAGGGATTGAACTCAGGACCTTGCTCTTGCCAGACAGGTGTGGCACCACTGAGTTAAATCCCTGGCCCTTTTTTATTTTTATTTTTTGGTACTGGGGATTGAACTCATGACCTTGTACTTGCCAGGCAGGTGGTGGAACCACTGAGCTAAATCTCCAGCCCCCTCGCCCATATTTTGTTCTTTATACTTAATCTGATTTTGGGGTGGGCACCGGGGATTGAACTCAGGATCTTGTGCTTACAAGGCAGGTGTGGTGCCACTGAGCTAGATCTCTGGCCTCCTTAATCTGATTTGTATTCCAAGCTATTTTGTGCAAGTCTGGTCTCTCTGAGCCTTAGTTTTTGTTTTTTGGAGGGTTTTTTTTTTGTTTTTTGTTTTTTTTTTTTTTTT
>NW_022900934.1:23311780-23333137 GCF_012274545.1 Fukomys damarensis
TTTTTTGAGACAGGGTCTCACTATGTAGTTGAGACTGACCTAGAACTCACTGTTTAGCCCAGGCTGGTCTCAAACTCACAGCGATCCTCCTGCCTCAGCCTCCCGAGTGCTGGGATTATAGGTGTGAGCCACCACGCTCGGCTAAGCCTTAGTTTTTGTCTGTTAGGTACTCTGGGTCACAGGGGTGACTGAAATGCTTCTAGCTTCTTGATTTCAGGACTAGCCTAGTCTTAGAAAGTCTGGAATTTCACAGTGGCCTTTTCCCCATTTCTCTGCAGGCATTCAGGGCATTGTAGATGCCTACAGGCAAGCCTTGCCTCAAGTTCGCCTCTATGGCCCCACCAACTTTGCACCCATTATCAACCATGTGGCCAGATTTGCAGCCCAGGCTGCGTATCAAAGGACTCCCTCAGTAAGTTTTGTTGGTAACAGTAGCAGTGGGTTGGGAGGGTTGTGTAACAAGGGAATTTGTGGTTGAAATGTTGCGGGGGGGGGGTGTAGAAAGAATATCTTCCTGAATACATGTGTGGTCTTGCCCCCAGCAATACTTCGTGCTGTTGCTGTTGACTGACGGTGCTGTGACAGATGTAGAGGCTACCTGTCAGGCTGTGGTAAATGCCTCGAAGCTGCCCATGTCAGTGATCATTGTGGGTGTGGGTGGAGCTGACTTTGAGGCCATGGAACAGCTGGATGCCGACGGTGGGCCTCTACGCACACGGGCCGGGGAGTCAGCAGCCCGTGACATAGTGCAGTTTGTACCTTATCGTCAGTTCCAGAATGTGAGTAGGGGATAAGCCTGGAGGGCAAACCAATCTGGGAGATAGAAGCCCTCTCCTCAAATTCTGGGCAATTTTGTGTTAGATTTGTATCTTTTCTTGGGTTGAACTGTAAACTTTAGGAACCTGTTACTCCCCGCATCCCTACCTCAGTAACTTTACTCTTGTCCTTGCAGGCCCCTCGGGAAGCACTGGCACAGGCTGTGCTTGCAGAAGTGCCCACACAGCTGGTCTCCTACTTTAAGGCTCAAGGTTGGGCCCCACTAAAGATGCCTCCATCCCCAGCCAAGGTTCCTGCACAGACCCCTCAAGTCTAGGTTCTTTTGGCATTGCTCAGCCTCATGTCTCCAAGATCCTCTGTACCATGGCATGTGTTTGCTTCTGTTACTGCTACTCTGTTTTTTTGTTTTGTTTTTGAGACAAGGTCATGCTTTGGAGCCTGGCCTTGAATTCACTGTGTAGCCCAGGCTGGTCTCAAACTCGGCAGCAATCTTCCAGCCTCAGCCTCCCAAGTGCTGAGATTACACACCTACATTACCATGCCTGGCCCGTTACTGCTACTCTTGATCCCACCTGCTTGTTCCTGGCACCTCATTCAATAAAGACCAGTAAAGACCACTGCTCTTCCACAACTCAAATAATTCTTATGCCTTAGCCTTCTGAGTAACTGGGACTACAACCTTTTATTTGGAGACAGTCCTGCTGAGCTGTCCAAACCAGGCTCCAATATGTGACCCTCCTGCCTCAAGCTCCCAGAGTGCTAGGATTACAGTTCATATCAGTGACCTTAGGTTTTGTTATTGTTGTCGCCTTTGGTTTGTAGTACTCGGATTTGAAATCGGAGCCTCCAAACTGACCTATATCCCCAGCAGCCCCTCACCCCCAGTTCAGAGGCTGGGTCTTTCTAAGTCACTATGTTGCCCAGATTGGGCTTCAGCTTGCCATCATCATGCCTCAGCTGGGATGACAGGTGTGTGCCACCGTGCCTGGCTAACTTTAGATTTTGTTGTTTTTCTTTTGTTGTTTTTTAAGACAAGAGTCTCACTTTGTAGTGCAGGCTGGCTTGAACTCACAGTGATTCTCCTGCCTCAGCCTCTTGATTGCTGGGATTATAGGCATGCACCAGCATGCCTGGCCAGAATTCCTGATGATGAAGGGGAACAGAATATACCTGAATGTATAATTCTTCCCATGGATTCTAGTTTTTACTTCTGTTTTGTGCTGTGTGGTTTATAGCTGTATATATAAATAAGTTTTGTAAGCCGTGTATGTACGTGCAAACTTTTGATAGTAAAACTTCCTTTAAGCTGTTTACCACTCTGTAACCCTTAATAAACTCATTTATTCACTAAGCTGGTCTTGTTTGAATCTTTTGGCATCTTCCCAATTCAGAGGCAGACATTTCTTCCTGGGAAATTTGTAGAACTGTTTTTCTCCCATCCCTAGGTAGAACTCAGCCCTTTCCCTGTTTCCTCCATTTTTTGTTTGTTTGTTTGTTTGTTTGTTTGTTTTTACTCTGAAGTCCATGTTTGAATTTTAAAGATTCTTGGATCTGTAAATGAATTGGCCTGTTTCTTTGAGCAGCATCTTTCCCTTATCTGCCTCCTGAAGTCTTAGTAAAGAACCCTGTGTAAAGGCTACCAGGCTTGGATCAACTCTTGTGACTAAGAAGCTTTCCAGAGGTCCCAGAATTTTCCCTTCACCCACACCTAGCAATCTCAACATTAGGGGAAGCTCCCTGGAAGCTCTACTGTTAGAGTGATCCCTGGAGGAGGACAGCTCTGCATCCCATTCTGCCACTACCCTTCGTGAGCTGTGGGACCTGAGCACTTCCTTCTGTGTGGTTGTGAGGATTAAGTTAGTAATTTCTAGTGCAGGTTATCCACAGCATTGTCTCTTACATATGTTAAGTATTTCGTAAACATCAATGCTGCTACTGTATTAATATGGACTTATTCAAGAAGAGGCGTAGACCCTGCCATACTTATATGCCATAGGCAGCCAAAGCTCTCCCAGCAGAGCACTTCCCAGTGCTGATCCAGCTTCCTTCAGCATAAAGTTCAATTCTACTTCAACCATCAGCATGTTTAATGGGGATTAAACACTGGCACTGTCCTCTCCCTTCTCTGAGATTTGTGAACCATGGGCACGAACTCGATACAAGCATGTGAAACGTGGGTGCCCCCAGTTGCTTAGAATCTGGATCTTCACCTTGGGAAAGGCAGATGGAGGGTCGTTCTGGGGAGACAAATGGATTGTGCCAAGAACTGCTCTTGAGCACTTGCCGTTTGTCTCTTACTGCCCTCCTCTCTCAGTATTTCACCCCCAGAGACAAACACACCTGTAGGTGGAAAGTCTGAAGTGCAGATCTCTTCACGTCAAAAGTGAATTTTCCCAAGAAAACTTCAGTCTCATCGTCCTGGAGACCCTGGTGGGTGAAGAGTGAATGGAAGTACAGTGTAGCATATGCAGAGGGGAGGGAAAACAACTTGTTGAGGATTTTCTATTTTTTAGTAGCTTTATATGTGGTCTCGTGTTTGGTCTGTTATAGGGTGGGTAAGTATGGAATGTGGGTTTTTAGTCTGACAATGTGTGTCCCTGAGTAACGTCTCAGCATTACTTCATATCTAAAGAGGGAGACTCATATTTCATAGGTGTTATGTGGATGCAATACAGTAGTGCATGTACAGTGCTGGATGCAGAGTAATACCTAGTACTTGGATATGCAGCAGCTCTGACAGGCATACTCAGTATGTCCAGTTTACACATGAGCAAGCAAAGACTCAAATATGGGCACCAGTTCTCAAGACTGCCTGGTTTGTTCTAAGCAAAATGCCCCAGCTCCTGGCCTCAGCCACACTCACAAAGACTGCAAAGTCTTGTGGGGCACTGCTGGCATCCCCGGTGTGTGCCACACTGGGCGGTGGATGCTGCAGGGTGATGTCGCTCAGCTGCACGTGGCCTGCCAACCGGATCACCACCTGGCCCTGATCGCCCTCAAAAGCCCAGCAATTTCCAGGGAACACATCTGGCTGCAAGGTGGGAGATGGAAAGGAACCATCAGAACCCAAGGACAGTGACCACTGCCCATCCTCATCCATGGCCCAGCCCAGAGCTCCACCTCCACCACTGGGTCCTTACCCTGATCCCACCCAAAGCCCAGATCCCACCTGTGGCTCGGTCCCCAGCACTGCCAAGATTTTCCAGTTTCCCAGCTTCACTCAGAGCTTCACTTGGGCACAGACCCAACCTCCCCAAGCTCCCTGCCTGGCACCACACCCTCAACTCAGCCAGGTCCTGCTTCCTTTCTCCGGCACCCATCCCTTGGTCCCATCCCAGGATCCTGGTTCCAGGCCCACCTCCAGGATGACCGTAGGTGGCCGCGCATAGTTCCAGAAGCTGAAGCGATTCCAGAAGTAGGCCCTATTGGTGTCCTCGTAGTCCCGGGATGTCTTCTCTAGGTCAATGGAGGCTCCTGGAGCAGGAAGAAATCACCCTCAAAGGCTGCCAGGCCTTAAGACAGCTGGGGAGACGTCTATCAGCATCTGCATCTCCGTCAGTGTCTTTGGGTCTTACCCACAGAGCTCAGGGCATAGTCTGGTTTCTGCACGAAGTCCTCATTCAGCTGCTGCAACACGAGCTTGGCCACTCTCTAAAAGGGGAGGGGGACGGGAAGAGCTTGCAGGGTGGTTCACAAGTGGGCTGGGCTCTCCCGGAACTCCGTGCTCTGGAATGGACTTCGTGGGCCCCAGGAGAGACATGAAGTGGAACTCCGGGGTGGAGGTTCAATCCCAGGACCCCGCCAGAGGTTTTCCAAGTGTGTGGGGGACCGCGAATGGGCTGAGCCACTGAGCCAACCCAGTGCAGCTTCGGGGCGCTGCTTACCTCACTGTGGGCTGCGCGAACGCGGGCCACCTCCTTGCGGAGTTTATTCAGCTCATCCTGAAGGTGCTGCAGTTGCTGGCCGTGGAAACGCACGCGCTCGTGGTACGCGCTGCAGCGGGAGGCGGGCGCCCTGCGGTCAACTCCCGCAAGGCCCCCATTGAAGCACCTTTGGGCCGCCCGATCCCCACCCCAGGTGCCCTCCTTCACCTGGGAGTCAGCATCTCCTTAAATTCCTATTGGGTGAGAGGCAAATACAGAGACGCTCAGCGCAGCCTCCCTTTCTGTCAGCCCGGGGGCAGCCAGACTCACAGTGCTCGTTTTAGAGAACTGTCCCGCCTCCCCGCAATACTTGCCAGACTTTCAGGATCTCAGCCTCTCAGAAATCTGTGCCCAGCGCTTCCTATTAGCCTCTGGCTCTGCCCCCTCCCAGAAGCCCAGGGACTACCACAGCCTCCGCCTATCCCTGGACACAGTGCCCCGACTCACATTCTCCAAAGGAGGAAGCAGATGCAGGAGCCCCCAAGAGAGTGCTGGGGAGAGGGAGGGGGTCAAGAAAAGGAAGAGGCAGGGAAGGGGGTTTCTTGGCACGGTCGGACAAGGAGAGGAGAGCGGTGGGGGAGGAGCGAGGGGACACGAGAGGGTCTGAAGGAGGAATGGGCTGAGGGACGCCAGGGGAAATTAAGTGTCCAGAGCGGGGCCCCAGGGGATCTGCCCCTCACCGGCCAGAAAGACGCTCAGCAGCGACGCAGTGAACAGGAAGCGGACAGAGCAGACCTCTCTGGGGGAACGGAGAGGGGCTGAGGTCCCAGGGTCCTGGTCCACGCAGCCCGAATCCCAGGGACGCCACGGATGGGAATCGACTGGAGCCTCACCCGCTCTCGCCTGGCCTAGACCCGCCCACGCAGCGCCCGGGGCGCCTCCGCGATCCCTCTGACCTGCACACACCCAGCAGCACGTCTCGGACCAGGGCCAACAGCACTTTCAGCACCTGGAAGAGGCGGCCTGGGGGAGGAGAGGCGGATCAGAGAGGGGAGCCCTAGCACGGCTCTGGGGGCGACCACAAGCTTTCCGGGTTCCTCAGGGACTCGGGAAGGAGGCCGGGGCCCAGGCAGGGGCTGGACACACGACGGGAGTCTCGGAGAGGGGCCGGGGCCCTGCGTAGCTCGGGTTGGCCTGGAGCGTACTCAGGAAGCTCTCGGTCGCCCGCGGGGCAGGCATCTGCTGCCTCAGATCCAGAGTCGAGAGAAGGCTCCCCTGTTCCTCAGAGACTGCGGGAGACGCAGCCGGTTCTGCGGGAGCCCACGGACTGCATTGGGGCCTTGCACATCGGAGGCCCATATTTCCCCCCAGGCCCGGCAGCAGGTTCCGGAGCACAGACGAGGTAAGCTCCTCAGACGGGAGTTAGCTCAGCCACATTCCCGTTCCAGGCCTCACCTGCAAGCCTGGTAGCCTGGGGTGGGGCCTAGTCAGGAGTTAGCCCCACCTCCAACTGAATCCCCGCCCCAATTGGTGCGGCCCTCTTTCCAGATGGCCAATCACGTCCATAGGGAGGAGCTCCTCTCTAGAGCCCAATCACGGGGCTTCCCCGCCCCTTCCCAGAGCGGTCCATTGCACCGCCCCCTAAGCGATCTTACTGAGCGCCTTCGGCACAAGAGGCTCCCGGACCAAACCGTTCCGCCTTCCACCCAGCACCTCCCAGCAGGCCCGCCCCCTCCCTCGGAGCCACGGGTTGGACCCCGCCCGCACCCGAGGCCCCGCCCCTCACGGTTGCCGCGCCACACGCGGTCTCTCTGTTGTGGCTCCGAGGCGCAGGCTCCTGGCGAGGGCTTCCAGGCCATGAGGTTCCTCCAGGCAGTCCCGGGCGCAAGGCGGGCTCTCCGCAGCTCGAGCCCCGGGTCTTTCTGCCCTCAGGCTCCCCGGGCCCTGGCCCTGGAGACCGGTACCCGCTGCAGTCCCCTGAAGAGACGCTGTCTGAGCTGTTGCTGTTCTCGCTGTAGAAGTTGGGCAGGTTCTCGGGTGGGGACGCAGCTGAGCCGGGGCGGGCGCTTCGCCGCATCCTGACCCACAGACACGCTTCAAGGACGCCAAGTTGCCACGAAGCCACACAGCCACTCGACCCTAGACCCTCCCCAGCCGCTGCGCGCCGCGGTGCCCACGGACCCCAGCCTGAACCCGCTGTCCGCGTGGCTGGACTCCAACTTCCCTCCCTGTCTGCGCCTGGCAGCCACCGTCACAAAGAAGACGTGACATTACAGAGGCAGTCGTGACGTCACTGGGAACCGTGAGAGCCTAGGGTTCTTTCTGACGTTTAATGCGAGCATTGATATCACAACACTTCCCAGAAGACACCACCTGAAACTACAATGTAAAACGATTTCTGTCACCCTTCCTTGCGTGCGTGCGTGTGTGTGTGTGTGTGTGTGTGTGTGTGTGTATTGAACCCAAGGTCTCTCTACCACTCAGGTGTACCCAGCCCCGCCCCCCTTTTGAGATAGGGTCTCAGTAAATTACCCAGGCTGGCCTGGCCCGTACTCAGTTCTGGATCTCAGCCTCCCCGAGGAGCTGGCATTACAGGTACATGCCACTATGTATGTCCAGCCTCTCCCCTGCTCTCGACACTAACTATATATTTGACTTATTTATTTTACTTTTGCTTGTCATTGGCGCTAGACATAGTTTGAGGGTGTGATTTTTTTTTCTTTCACTTCTATATCCTCCAGCACATGGAAAGTCCTACCCTGTAGTAGGTGCTCAGAATTTGCAAAGGAATGAATCGAGTAGAGCATTACCCAGGGCACTTGTAAACAAACACTGCCTTCTTGCCCTTGCAAACCCTTTTGTCCTTTTCTGTAATCCCAGTCAACAGGCCTGAGAATTCTGACCTGAGAACCTGTTGTCCCTTCTCCAGAAACATGTTCCCCATGGGTCTGTGGGGTGAGAATTCAGTATGCACCAGTCACCATACTCAAGATCACATACTTAAACAATGGAGAAGGGAATGAGAACTCTTGGATTGTCATGCTGGGAAACCGGAGGTTCCCCAACTCCTGCTGTACAACAGAATGTAACACTAGTGTAGCTTACAGAAACTCATGTTCTTAGGTTCTCCTTGAGACTCAGCATATCCGGGAGGGACCCAGGAATGTGGTTTTATTGTTTTGTTGTACTGACAATTGAACCCAGTAAAATTTACCATTAAGCTACATCTGCAGCTTTTTTTTGTTTTTTGAGATATGGTCTTGCTATGTAGTTCACCTCGGCCTTGAATTCACTATGGAGCTCAGGCTGTCCTCAAACCCACAATCATCCTGTTTCAGCCTTCCCAGTGCTGGGATTACAGGCATCTGCCATCATGCTAGGTTCCAGTTTCTTCCTCTCCCTCATCTTGCTTTCCTTCTCTTTTTTGAGACCAGATCTCACTAAGTTGCCCAGGCCAGATTTGAACTTCCTACCTCAGCTTCCTAAGCATCTGAGATTTCAGGTGTGAGCATCTGGCTAGGAATGTGCATTTTAAACAACCATATGTACAATACTCACTTATGCCCACACTTTCAAGTAAGGTAAAGTGTTCTTCACAAATTACACAGCTAGGCGAACAGTCCAGAGAGGGCAAGGACTTACCTGAGACTGCTTAAATGTGTGAAACCACAAATTAGAATGTCAAAATCCTGCCTTCCAGAACAATACTCTGTCATCTGTCACATCATACCTTGTTTAGAATATTAGAAAGTGGAAGTAGAAATCCTTAAAGGAGTTGAAGCACAAGGACAATCTGTTAAGGTGTGTTCCAACCTAAAGGGGAGTCAGCCATGCCAGGCTCCAGAGAGGTGATGTCAGTCCTGGCTTGCTTAGATTTACCTGCTGATGAATATGGTGCCTGTGATCTACTCTCCTCCGTGAGTCTCGTAATCCAGTCCAGCTGACAATATGAACTGGCACAGACTGGGAACTTCTTTGAGTCCCAGTGTTATGTGTCAAAGAAGGAGAGGTGAAGCCCTCCCCCAACATCGGAGTGCCTGGAGTCTAGCCTGGACCTTGCTTAGAAAGAAAACAACCATCCCTCTTGTTTGGTATTTTGTCGCGCGCCGCTTGCCAGCAAGAAAGCACGCAACAGTTAGGATCCTTCTGAGGCTTTATTAATTGTGTGGAGAAGGCACTCAAACAAAGGAATACACTTCCTTATATAGACTAGAGTTCTTCCACATTAGGCAACGCGCCATGGCAACAATTACTCCTCCAATGAGGATTTTTCCTAGTGTAACAGACTATAGCCAGTGTGGAGAAATCACCATCTCGCGATCCTCCATTACATGTCTTACATCTCATATTCATATATAAATCATTATAATTATAGCAAAGCAGGCAAACTCCTTTATCTAGCAAGATAAAATAACTATATCAGCCTAAAGCACTAATTGGGCACTAACTCAGCAAACTAGGCAGACATGCTCTCCACATCTCACCCTTCTTTTATATAAAATGAGGCTCAGGAATATGTCTGTCTTAGGTTGTCCAGGACTCAAGCAATGCCTTACCCGTCATGGAGAATTGTACTTAGATTTGAAAGATACAATCTCTGTCTTAGGTTGGTCATTGATGATCCCAGATCTTACCCGTCTCTGACTACTATTCCATTTGTGCGAGCCATACCTGAGGGGAGATACCAAGTTCTACGGCCAAAAAAGCCTGGCGCAGCAGATGAATCTGCTGTCGACGGCGTTGACGTGCCATCCAACAGAGGCAACAACTGATAATGCCCAATACAGAAATTACTATAATAAACACTACAATAATCCATCTTGCAAACCTTTTCAAACTACTGGCGGGCTGAAACAAGAAATCCCACCAAACATGATTGGAATCTTGAAGAATGGCATTGTGTATTTGCATCAATTGACCTGCAGCAATTACCGTAGCTATTCGATAATTATCTGCTGCAGCCTTCATCTCTGTCAAAGACCTTTTCAACAAATTTGATTGCTGTAATATTTCTGCAATATTCAATGTGATTTCAGGCACCACCAACTCAGGAAGTACAATTGTCTCATGAATTCTTTGTACAATGGGTAAGGACACATTAATATAGATATCTCCATTCCACAAAAGCCAAGATCTATTATGCAAACATCCACTAAAAGGACTAGATAATTGCATCCTACTCAATTCAAACTCATCAGAACTGGCCAAGCAGATGGAATTAGGACCCACATCATACAATGCTGTAACATTAGTCATGGGTAAAACTGATAGTATACAGACATTTTTTGAATGTTGTAAAAGACAAGGCTCTGTTTCTCTTGTTAGCCCCATACAATATAATCCCTTATCTGTTTCCTTACAATTTTTCAAGGAATATGTAATATTATCAAAACCCGAACTTTGATTTACATGAATATGACTTCCATAAATTTGAGGAACAACAAAATGTTTTTCCATAATCAATGGTAACATCACAAAAGGACATAATTTCTTAAAACGTTGAGGGCGTAGCAATTCCAACCTTCCTGCACACCATTCATCCGTGCAGAGGACTTCTGGATGATCTTTGATGATCCACCAACCATCCGTGATATTTAATCGTTCTCGCCAATTTCCAATCGTTGCTGTGGTGAGACGCCGCTGAAATTTCTCGATGATCATGAGTCTGAAGGAACGGAGGCAATCTCCCCCTTCTCTTTCTGTTGTGGAACAGATGAGCGCTGGCAGCGACGTGTCAATCGGCTGGGCACCCAGACGGGGTCCAAGCGATCCTGTGGAAAAACACAAATAGCTCCCCTGGATCTGTGTAGCACAGGATCCGGTCCATGCCATTGGCCTGTTAAAACATCTTTCCACATAATGGTTTCAGTACTTGCAACAGCTTTGGAGTTGTGCCTATCGGCAGCAGAATGTCCTGCATCATCCAACACCAAGAAATTTAGGGTAAACATTACCAAGGACAAAGAAGCTCCAGGCTTTAGTGTTGGAACTAGGGCACTCTTTTGTTTTTGAAGATAACTTTTGAGGGTGCTATTAGCACGTTCCACAATTCCTTGTGCTTGTGGATTATAAGCTAATCCTGTGATATGATTCACTTGCATCATAGTGCAGAATCTTTCAAATGAATTTGAGGTATAGGCAGGTCCATTGTCTGTTTTTATGGTGGTCGGCTTTCCCCAAGCAGACCAAGCAGCAAGACAATGAGTGATCACATGACCCACCTTTTCTCCAGTATGGGCTGATGCAAAAACGATACCTGAATGAGTATCCACTGAAACGTGCACATATTTTAATGTGCCAAAACTGGAAACATGAGTAACATCCATTTGCCACAAATGAAGAGGTGTTAAACCTCGTGGATTTACACCTACATGAGGCACAGTACGGTAAGAAGCACAGGTCTTACATTGTGATGTAATGTGTCTGGCTTGATTGCGCGTAATTGGAAAACGTTGGCGCAATGTGGCTGATGGAACATGATATAGGGAATGAAATTGTTCTGCCTGCTCCTCGAAGGAGAGTAGAACATGCTTAGTAGCCATATCTGCCAGTCTATTACCTTCTGCCATAGGTCCAGGAAGCAAAGAATGTGCTCGCAAATGCTGAATGAAGAAAGGAGCGGAGCGCATCAAGATAATAGATCTTATCTGCTCAAAAAGAGCTCTTATTGGACTATTTGAGGAAATATTTCCGGTGGCTTCCAATTTACTAACTGCATTGACTACATAGTAAGAATCACTGAATATATTTAAAGGTTCTTGATACTCTTGCAACACATGAGCAACTACGGCACATTCTACTTGCTGAGGTGATGTAAACTCATAGGTCTTCTGAAAAGACTTCCCATTTATAACATAGGCACCAATACCAGTACTTGACCCATCCGTGTAGATCGTTAAGGCATGCGGTATGGGCTGTGACATGGTTTTCTTTGGAAAAATGAGATGCTTACACAATGCAAACTGCAAAAGTGGATGCTGTGGGTAATGATTATCAAATTCCCCATCATAAGCACATCTTAAAATGGCCCAAGAATCCACACAAGAACAAAGCACCTTAAGTTGCTCTTGGGTATAAGGTAATATGATCTTTTTCCGGATAATCTCCAAAATGCATTGCTGCTGCCTGCAATCCTTTCATTATGATTTGAGCAACGGCTTCAGGATAATAAGATAACACTTTATTTGATGATGTATTTTGATGCACCCAAAGTAATGGCCCATTCTGCCATAAAACCGCTGTAGGATATTGATCAGTAGAGATAACACATAAACTAAAATTTTTATTTGGATCGATCCTGTTTAATTGAGCTCCTGCGATTGCATCTTCCACCTTCTTAGGGCTTCTCGTGCTTGATCTGTTAACTCTCTATGGGAAGTCACATTGGAGTCCCCTTCCAAAATGCTAAAAAGAGGCTGCAACTCCTTTGTGGATAACTTCAAAAATGGACGAACCCAATTTATATCTCCCAATAATTTTTGAAAATCATTCAAGGTGGATAACTGAGCTGTTCTAATTGTGATCTTCTGTGGTTTAATGCTGTGAGGGAATATTTTTGACCCCAAGAATGAAATTGAATCTCCCCTTTGTACTTTAGATGGAGATATGAACAAACCTTCACGTCTTAAAGCTCTTTCTAAATCTGAATAAGCTTGCTGTACTTGCTCCTGGGAATCTCCACACAGCAGAATATCATCCATATAATGATAAATTTTTAGCTCCTCATATTTATCTCTAATTGGTTGAATGGCATTAGCCACATACAATTGGCATAATGTTGGACTATTGGCCATACCTTGTGGCAACACTTTCCATTGATATCTAGCATCTGGTTCTGCATGATTAATGGCAGGCAATGTAAATGCAAAGCGTGGTCTATCTTTAACATTTAAAGGTATGGAGAAAAGACAATCTGTGATGTCCATTACAATAATAAACCAATCCTTTGGTAGTGCTGATAACAAAGGTAATCCCCTTTGTAGACCTCCCATTACTTGCATTTGTTTATTGATGGCTCTCAAATCTTGTAATAATCTCCATTTTCCTGACTTCTTTTTTATTACAAAAATTGGTGTATTCCAAGGGGAAACAGATTTCTCTAAATGACCTAAACGCATTTGCTCAGCAACTAGATCATGAGCGGCTTTCAATTTTTCAGAGACAAGAGGCCACTGAGGAACCCATACCGGCTTCTCTGATAGCCAGTGTGGTGGTACAGCCTTCATGATATAAAGATTTCCAATCTAAATATTGGCCCATACCTAGGCAAGCCTTGACTAGTCCAAACCAATCACTGGGCGTCATGGCTAGACTACCCAAGCGCTCCACTAAGACCTGTGTGTAAGTAGCATTAACTCCATAGGTTTTCATTGCCTCCACCAAAGTTTTAATATGCTCAAGAGATATTGGCTCATGATATCTCTGTTGATTGGCATCTTCAAAAACAGGAAAGGCCAAGGCTATTTTTCTTCTACTCTTAGCTGTACAAAAGGACAAAAGATTTTGCCCACCAGGTGGCGCTGAAGATCTTACTTCAGTTGCCTCCCAATATGGCGGTGTAACTTCCCTAATTTCTGTTATTCCCCGAGACGGCGGATTAACTTCCCTAATTCTTTGTTCCTGTTTTCGCCAAGATGGCGATGGAGCTCCTTCTTCTTCCTCCTCCTCATCAGAAGAGGAAGCAGAAAAGGTGCGGCTCACTTCTAGTGTCTGAAAATTACTCACTAATGTTGACTGATTTTTATTTTCTTCTTTAACTGCTTCTTTAACTGCTTCTTGTTGCTTGAATTTTGCTAGAGAAGGATACAGCCTTTTATCCTCCCCCAGCCGTCTAGGGTCCTGGCTGTGGAGCCCTAGAACTTCCTCTTTTCTTTCCTTTTCTGTTCGGCTCGAGCTCTGTCTCTCTTTGCTTTCTCTTTTCTTATCTTTATCCTCCTCTGTTTCTGATAAACTATCTCGATGCTCCTCGAGAGCCAGCTGTCCATCTCTCAACACATCTAAACATCTCTCATCTTCAAAACATGCATCAATAATTTTCCATATTGGATACACTCCTACTCGAAGACGCCCCTGTTCTCTTTTTAACTTTAACTCTTTGCCTAATTTACCCCAAGTCTGTCTGTCAAAGGACCCAGAGGTCTCAAACCAGGGCGCTTCCTTTTTAATCTCCTGCAAAAAAGTTTTCAACACATGTTCTGACAATTTTATTCCTCTTACTTTTACTAGCGAACTCAAGGTTCTTATTAGGGGTGAAGAAGCAGACACTCCCATATCTATCGAGATACTTACCTCTCAGAGCGAGGTCGCCTCAGTTCTGAATCCTCCTGTTCAGCACAGGGGCCTTCTCCGTGCCTGGATCTGTTATCTTGAGATTATTCCCAGCGTCCCGGGTTTCGGCACCAGTTGTCGCGCGCCGCTCGCCAGCAAGAAAGCACGCAACAGTTAGGATCCTTCTGAGGCTTTATTAATTGTGTGGAGAAGGCACTCAAACAAAGGAATACACTTCCTTATATAGACTAGAGTTCTTCCACATTAGGCAACGCCCCATGGCAACAATTACTCCTCCAATGAGGATTTTTCCTAGTGTAACAGACTATAGCCAGTGTGGAGAAATCACCATCTCGCGATCCTCCATTACATGTCTTACATCTCATATTCATATATAAATCATTATAATTATAGCAAAGCAGGCAAACTCCTTTATCTAGCAAGATAAAATAACTATATCAGCCTAAAGCACTAATTGGGCACTAACTCAGCAAACTAGGCAGACATGCTCTCCACAGTATTTTATAGACCTTCAAACTCATTTGAACACCTAACAACTGAGAAATAGAACAGAGCTATCCAACCTCAGATTTGAGATGGAAATGCTGAAGCACAAGAAGGGACCATGTCCAACTTAAAGCCATGCAAGACCCTGCTCCTCTGATGATCTAATCTTGTCTGCTGCTGCCGCCTTACACATTCCTTGTATTCAGGCCCAAATGAACAAATCACTTGTCTCAGAACACACCCCACATCCCTCTTCACTGCCTGGATGCTTGGCTCTGCTCCCAACATCTGTCCTCAAAACCCGCTTTTATTTATTTGTTTGTTTATTTATTTTTGAGACAGGGTCTTGCTATGTAGTTCAAGCTAGCCTTAAACACACTATGTAGGCCAGGCTGGCCCTGAACTCATGGTGACCCTCCTGTCTTAGCCTCCTGAGTGCTGGAATTACAGACAAACACCACCAAAATGGTTCCAAAACCCATTTTAAATTCTCCTTTTTCAGGAAAGTCCCTCTCCTTTCCTTTCTCAGACTTCCCCATCTCTGACCCTTTCCTACTGTGATGGTGATTGTAGGATGGAATTTCTTGGGTATGTTAGCTATTGGATTTCTTGGAAGCACTGGGAGACAGAGACACACATCCAATTCAATTTTCTGTAGCTGAATCCCACCTCAGTAGTCCTGCACAGAGGAAGTACATTTCTAGAATAGAGTCGATGGCCTGGAAATGCATTCAACACACAGTTTCAGGCTGCAACATTTATTCTTTTGTTCAGCACAATTATTTCACATCTGTTAATGGTAATAACCTAAGCAAGGAACTTTATATCCAGAAAAATGCACACATCCTTAATATTTTAGATTAGTTCAAAGGTTTGGAGACTCTCTGGAAGCCATGTATGCTCCCACTATTGTCCTGGGAACCCAAGTTAAGGACCTCTAGCTCCTGGTTAAAAAACATATGGAATGGGGAGGGGAGGAGGGTGTGAAGGGAGGGCAGGGACAAGGGGAAAAAATGAGAACCAAGACTTGTCATGTAGAGGTACAAGATCCCAACAATGAATATAACTGTACTGTATCCCTAAAATGTACCAATAAACTCAATTAAAGCTGAAAAAAAAAAAAGCATATGGAGCCAGGCATGGTGCATACCTGTAATCCCAGCACTCTGTATGCTGAGGCAGGAGGATTGCTGTGAGTTCGAGACTAGCCTAGGCCATGTAGTGAATGCAGGTCAGCCTCAAATACATAGTGAGACCTTGTCTAAAAAAAAAAAAAAAAATCATATGGAGCAGATAGGAGTGGTGGCACACACCTGTGATCCCAACACTTGGGAGGCTGAGGCAGGAGAAACATCATGAGTTCAAGGCCAGCCTGGGCTACATACCAAGATCCTGTCTAAATAAAATAAAAAATAAATAAGCATATGGAACAACTATTATGTGCAAGCTATGGATGCATTGCACTAATTCAATAAATATATTAAATGTCTATAGCATTAATGCAGGGGCTAAGGAATTTTACCCATTCAGTGTTTTGAGGGTTTACTGTGTACCACATCCTGAGCTGGGAATACAGAAATGAACAAAAAACAACATGAGTACTATGCCCTTGAGGTCTCATAGGCTAACAGGTACCAGACTGGGGTTCTGCCCTCTCTACCCCCACCCTTTCCCAGTCCCTCACCCATGGGAAGTGATGAAGTCTGAGGCATCCTGTCAGGTTGAAGCTGCTGCAGGAAGGGAGGGCTGAGCTGACCATAGGTACCTTATTCCTACCTCTCTGTCCTCCCTCCCTCTCTACCCATGTCCCCCAGGCTTGCCACCTATGTGTTTGACTAAAGGGCAGGGACTGCTGAACCTGTGGGGTGAGTCCAGTGAGTCAGAGGCAACTCAGGCAGAGGTAGAGCCAGTGACACTGGGGCCATGGCTCTGACTGTGTGTGTCCGGAGACTCATAGGGCTGCCGGGAACCCACGACAGACAAGTACAGCTCAGCTTTCGCGGTGAGGTTGCCAAGGGTGCTCTAAGGATTTGTGGAACTGGGAATCTCCATTCTCTAGACCTCCAACCCAATACCTGGCCATCTCAACAGCTTTTTCCTTTATGAGATAGCCCTGACTGTCTGCCTCTTTCCCTCCTCATTTTCTATCTTTCTTTAATTGTGATTCCAGGTGGATTAGACGTGGAATGAAGGGTGGGGGAGGCAAGTGATTTTTTTGGGTGAGGAGGGGCTGATAAATGACTAGTTTCAGTTCTGAACAGGCTTTACCCAGAAAACAAGGAAAATTCACTGTGGTCAAGAAGCAGATATTGGAGAGGTCAGTATAGTTGGTTTATGAATGGGGAGAAGCTGGTCTGTCTTGTTTCAGGTCCATCCTTGGGTTAAGGGACTCATTCCTGAGGTTGGAGAGGTATAGTCCTAGGAAGTGGGGTCAGTTTCAGGTTTGAGGAATCAGAACCAGTTTGGAACAAGTGATTTGCAAGATTGGGGGGATTAGTTCTTGATTGGTAGTTAGCTCCAGGTCATCCCTAGATTAGAGTCAACTCCATCTTGGGGGGTCAGTCTAGGTTTGAGAGACCAAGTTTGGAGTGTTAGCTTCTATTTCAGGGTTGGGAATAGGCCGTGGACTGGGGGTCAGGATCAGCCCAGCATTGGTGGTAACAAGCTTCTTCCTAACCCCAGTTGTTCCGTTGGCCTCATTATGGAGCTCCACTGCCTGGGGAAAATCTGTCTGTGCAGGTGGTCAACTGCAGCCATGTGTTCAGCCCCAGGTTAGTAGGCCTGTGGGAGCCCAGGATGTGAGAGGGGTTGGAGATGGCTGGTGCCATTTGCCTGGGTCACTGTTCAGTCCCATGCTACTCTCCTAGGTCTCTGGGGACTCTGGTTATCTCCTTGCAGCAATTACAGAGTGCTGGGCATTTGGTGATTCGTGAGGCCCTAGTGGATAAGAATCTTCGAGTGTCCCCGGTAAGTCCCACCAGTCATCACCCTGCCACCTCCAAGCCTGAGAGTCCCTCTAGATACAGGGTTCCATTTGACCTAGGGGAAAACTAGCAACCTAACAAGGTCCTCTAACCAGGGCTTTTTTCACTGAAGCCCCTACCTGAGTTCTATTTGGGCTAGAACCAGTTCAACATGGGGTAAAGGGGTGTGGCAACAGGGGAGATAAGGAGTTCTCAAAGTGAACCTGGCTGGACTTTCCTGGTGTTTCACACAAGTTCATATAGCTCAAAAGTGGAACTTCAAGTCTCAAATCTACCACTTTCCATCTAAGAAACTGGACAAATTATTTAGCATCTAAGCTAAAGTTTCCTCATTTACACAACATGGAGTCATAGAAAGTGTAGTGTTTCTCATTCAATCTGTCAGTCAGTGGGTAAGCTCTTATATAAAACAACTGCAGTGCTGAATAATGGAGATTCATTGATGAGCAGAACCAGATAAGGATCTGCCCTCTTGGAGCTCTCTAGCTAAATAGGGAAGCAAACATTAAGCCAATATTCACACACAAAAAATGTAAAATTGCAACTAATGGGGTTACAAAAGAGCTGGCAAAGAACTGGAACAGTGTATAACAGCACTGTGGGATATACTAGGGGTCAGAAAAGGTTTCCCAAGGAAGTAGTATATGAGCTTGGAACTGAAGCATTATATGCAAATTATACGCGCTAAGAGAGAATGTTCTAGGCAGAAGAAACAATATACAAAAGCCCAGTGTCCTGAAGAATAGTCAGGGTGCAGAGCAAGAGTAGAATCTGGAATGACAACTGAAAATGTTGGCAGGGACAGTGCCATGCAGAGCTGTGAAGCCGACAGTAAGGGATTGGCCCTTTTAAGAGGTAACTTACATATTAAGTTCTTAACAAAATTGTGAATAGTTAACATTATTGCTAATTAGAGAAGAACCATACATCACCACAGATGCAGGCCAGGAGGGTCTCTGTTCATAGGTGGAGTAAAAGGCATTGTCCTTTGGGCCTCTTTTAGCCCCAGAGCACTTTGAGGAACCCTAGGGCCCATTGTATCTGGCTTCAGATCCAGGTGGAGCTTGACCTGAGGTACCAGCCTCCAGAGGGCGCTGCTGGAGCCTGGGCAGAGGAGGATTTTGGGTCACCCATCCGGGACAGGTAATCCTCCCTGCAACCTGAGCAAGGCCTGGTGCTCCCAGCTCAGGAAGGCCCTGGAAAGGGAAAAGTGACCCCCCATTCCAATCAGTCTGCTGGATACAATGACTGTTAAGATCCATGCAAGCTGGGTTGCAGCTTTGTAGTCAGGCCTCCCTCTCTTTTCTCCTCCTCCCAGCTCAGAGTTGATCATCCCCAATGTGGGCTTCCAGGAGCTGGAGTAAGTATGTGGGGATGACCTGGGGTCACCAGGGTCACTCTTAGGGTTAGGAGCCAGTGATATGGAGTTAGTTCCAGAATCTGGGATCAGGATTGAATCAGTGCCAGGGTCAGTGGTCAGTTCTGGAATCAGGGAAAGAGTTCTAGAATTAGAAGGGCCCCCAGGTTAGTCTGCCCTGGGATCAAGCCAAGGGTCAAAGGTCAGTCAAGGGTTGTCCAGAAATGGGTGACAGGTCCCAGGCATGTCCTGTGAAAGTCTTTTCTGTCAGGCTTAGGGAGGCCCGTTTGGAGCGGCGGGCAGTGGCTCTAGGCCGCAGGCTAGCGCGAAGCCTAGGCCCGCAGGATGATGAGGAGAATGAGCTGGAGTTGGAGCTGGAGCTGGACGATGAGCCCGATGTGGAGCTTTCTGGGGTTGTGTTCAGTCCCCTCAAGAGGTAATTTGAACCCACCCACCCTTGCTCCCACACCCTGCCCACACATGTGGACCCACTCTCATCTACCTTCACAAACATAGTCCTAGAGTATGGGTAAAGGGTGCATATCTTGGTGGTCAGGGGCCGATCACTCAGAGGCATACACACTGCCATGATGAAGGTCAGTCACACTAGCTCAACACTGGTAGGTGATAAAAACTCGATGAGGGCAGATTTTGCAGTGTCTCAGTGCTTAGAACAGTGTTGGCACATAGGTGCTCAATAAAATTTTTGGGGGGGTTTGAGACAGGGTCTCACTATGTAGTTGAGACTAACCTGGAATTCACTATGTAGCCCAGGCTGGTCTCGAACTCACATCGATCCTCCTGCCTCAGCCTCCTGAGTGCTGGGATTACAGGTGTGCGCCACCACGCCCGGCTAATACATTTTTGATAAGTGAATGAATAATATCATGGATCCAGGAATAAGTCAAATTCTGTGTGCAGACTAGCCCCAAAAGTCTCAGAATCCAAAAGTGCAGAGGGAAGAGAAGACTGCCCCAGTACTGTGTGTGTGTGTGTGTGTGTGTGTGTGTGTGTGTGTGTGTGTGTGTACACGTGTATGTTGGTGGGGAAGAGGGAATTGAGAGCTGATCTTAAATTTTTCTGTAGCCGAGCCCGGGACCTGGCCCACCGGGAGCACTTCCAGGTGTCCAGAGCCCAGGACTTCCAGGTACTGCTTTCCTTCCAGTCCCTAACCCTCTTGCACCTCTTGTTCTGTGTAGACTTTCCTCCCTCTACCCTGGAAGGTCTAGCTTCCTGTCCTCCCCTTTCTGAACCCCTTAGGTGGGAGTCACCGTGCTAGAGGCCCAGAAACTGGTGGGAGTCAACATTAACCCCTACGTGGCTGTGCGTGTCAGGGAGCAGCGCCGAGTTACTGCCACACAACGTGGGACCAATTGCCCCTTCTACAATGAGGTGGGTGAGACCAAGAAAGAGGTCTGAGAGAATGGGCAGGACCCAGAAAGGACCCTGAGGGGGTGTGGCTTGGTGTCGTTTAGCCAAGTGCCCGGCCTGTGGGTGGGCAGGGTTATTGAAGGAAAGGGTGAAAGAGGCACCCAGGTGCTGTGCTGTAAGGACCACCTTCTCTGCTAGAGGCTGGGCCAAGATGGCAGGGGCCCTTCACAGCTAACTTCTCACCCCCACTTCAACCCAGTATTTCTTGTTCGAATTTCATGGGACCCTACTTCGTCTTCAAGAATCATTACTGGAGATCACGGTGAGGATGGTAGGGGGCAAAGGTTTCCATCAGAAAAGGTAGGATGACCCGAAGGTGGTGGTTCCTGCCTGTAATCCCAGCACTCTGGGAGGCTAAGGCAAGAAGTTCACAAATTGAAGCCCAACCTAGGCAATTTTGCGAGACGTTATCTCAAAATAATGATGATGAAGAGGAGGAGGAGGAGGAGGAGGATGGGGATGTAGCTCAGTGTGAAGACCCTGGGTTAAATTCTGGGTACTGAAAAAAAAGAAAAGAGAAGAGGGGGACACAGAAACTCCTGGACTAACCACACTCTCCCCCAGGCTTTCCACTCGCAGACCCTCCCCTTTATGGCCACCCGGATAGGCACCTTCAGGATGGACCTGGGCATTGCCTTTGACCAGCCAGGTACCAAACCACCCCCTTACTGAGACTCGTCTGCCGACCCGGAAGTGAACTCCGTATGGGCCCTGAGGCAGCCATCTCTAGAGAAGGCTGACCTTCCACGCACTGGCGGTCCTCCCTCCTGAGCCAGACAGGAGCCGGACCACTGTCCAACTGTGTCACAGCTGTACGACCGCCCAGTGCATCTGGCTGGTGTTTCCTGACCCCCGGTCTTTCCCACGCCCGCAGATGGCCTCTTCTACCAAAAATGGGCTCCTCTACACGACCCCCGGGATACCCGCGCCGGGACCAAGGGCTTCGTCAAGGTCACCTTGTCCGTGAAGGCACGCGGGGACCTGCCCCCTCCTTTACCACCCCTTGGCCCGGGGCAGAGTTCGGACATTGAGAAGTGAGCTGAGAGGAGGTGGGAGGGAGAGTCCGAAGGCGAGGAGCTGCAGCACCTCTAGCTTCTCGGTTTCCCAGGAACCTGCTCCTGCCCCGCGGGGTGCGCTCTGAGAGGCCGTGGGCGCGGCTGCGCGTCCGCGT
>NW_022900934.1:23333809-23357062 GCF_012274545.1 Fukomys damarensis
TAGACTTCTCTTCCGGAGCGTCCGAACTTCTCCCTGTCCCGACCCAAGGCAGGACTTGGAGGAGATCAGGGTTTGAAGCACAGCGGAATCTAGCACCCACCCACCGCGTACTCCCCTCCGAAGCCCTGCTTTTGTTCCTCACAGCGGGATTCAACCCCACGTTCGGCCCAGCCTGGGTGTCCCTCTATGGCTCTCCCCCGAGTGGGGGACTCCGGGATGGTCTTCAGAGTCTCAACGAAGGCCTCGGCCAAGGCCTTTGGTTCCGCGGCAGACTCCTGGTGGCTGTGTCCACGGAGGTGTTCGAAGGCAGGGCCGGATCGGAGCCACCCCAGGCCCCACAAGGGTCCACTTTGTCCAGGCTCATCGGAAAAAAGAAGAAAGCCAGGCGGGGCCAGGCCACGGCCGGGATTCCACAGAAGCACGGAGATGCCGGTCCCAGTGGAGATGGGCCTGAAATTCCTACTAGCATGGAGGTGGAGGTGGAGGAATTGCTGCCTCTGCCGGAGGTGGGGGCTGGAGGCTCTCTCAGCTCTGGAGGGTGTGATCTATTCCCAGGCCTAAAACTCCATGGCGAGTGTGTGTGTGTGTGTGTGTGTGTGCACGCGCGTGAATTTTGCTACCTGGGCGGAAAAGTGCACTGTACAGTGAGGAGTGTACTAGGGGGAGGGAGACTGACCAGCCAGAGAAGCCTAAGTATCCGGGCTGCAACCGTCAGAGATTGGGGGTAGGATGCCTGCAGTGACCTCTGGGGTTTGGTTACTAGACTTCCTCTGGGTGTTGTGGCCAAGGTTAGTCCAGGCTTCTCCCTGGGAGCTGGGAGAGTCCAGTGTGACTCCGTTCCACAGAATGCCCTTGCACCCTGCGAAGATTTCCTGCTTTTCTGTGTACTCTTCGAGGCCACCATGATCGATCCTGCTGTAGCCTCGCAGCCCATCAGCTTCGAGATTTCCATTGGTGTGTGGCTTAGCCTAGCCTCGGGGGGTGGTGAATTGGAGAGTGGCTACTCTTGTTTCAGACTTTAGGCCCCTGGAAGAGGGTGGATTCTGACTTCAGTTGAGGCAGAAGCAGTCAAGGGAGGAGTCTGACTCGCAGCCTCCTGACTCGCTCTCCTGGGCTAGGTCATGCAGGACGCTGGGAGGAGCAGCGGCACAGGGCTGGGGAGGGAACTACAGGCTCCTTGGGGGAGGTGCAGCCTCTGCTGGAGTCTGAAGATGTGGAGGCCCAGCTGGAGGAGGAGGAGGAGCAGCTGGGAACCCCGGCCCAGCCACCTGAACCTGTGGATGGCAGTGGGTAAGTGTTCCTGGTGACTGGATGAAGGGTGTTGGGAGGTCCCCAGGCGCCCAGGATGACCCCAAAACCTCTGTTCCTCTCCATCTGTCCCAGCCCTTACTTCTGCTTGCCTCTGCGTCATCGCAAGCCCTGCGTACATGTGTGGAGCCGATGGGAGGATTACACATGGCGCCTGCAGAGCAGCAACTGTGTGTGCAAAGTGGCTGAGAGGCTGGTGAGGGCAAGACTGGTGCCCACCAGGAGAGGCTGGGTCATCGGACTCTGGGGTGACTTTGGCCTTGGAAGGAAGCCCTTATTGGTGTGGGGGCAGAGGGTTGTGGACAAGGAGCACAGCTTCTGGGCAATCTGTGGGGCTGAATTTGGGGAAGGACAGACTCAGAATTGTTGACCCAGGAAGAATCTGGGTGATGGAGCCAGGTAGACCTACTGAGCATGGCACCCCACAGGGGTGGTGCTCCAAGGAGACTAGAAAAGTGGAACCATAAATCCAGTGGAGCCAAAGGGCTGGCCTAGAGGTGCTGTGGGGAACAGGTGGGGCCAGCTGGACTCTGACCCTCTCCTGGTGTTCAGGACCAGGGGCTGCAGGAGGTTGAGAAGATGCAGCGCAAGCCAGGGCTGGGCCCCTGTCTGCGGCTCAAGCAGGCCCTGGAAGAGCTGGTGGCTGGGAGCAGGTAAGCTGAGATCCAGACCCTCCAGCGGCTTTCACCCCGTCAGCTGCTGAGTAGTGAGGCAGACTCCTGGGGGCTGTCTGGACTCAAGGGGGCTCTGAACCTCAACACTTTACAGAAGAGTAAGAAGGAGATGATTGTCCCTGTCCATGGAGTTTGATGGAAAGTAGTGAGTTAGGCTGCTCCCAGATCCTTAGGTGCCTTTGTTGACGTCTACCTCCCATAAACTCCCTTCCTCTCGTCCCCTTCTCGGAGGAAACTGAAGCCTCACTTCTCGGACCAAGTCTGCTACCTGGTCCACTTCCACGTCCATCTGCTCTCCTCTCCTTGCTGCATACAGGCAGTGCCCCTCCCGGCAGCACAGCTGTGATCTTGGTTTCGCCTCCTCTCACCTCCTGGAGGAATTAGCTCTGCCCTTGTCCACTTATCGCTTGCATCCTCAGCTGGTCCTTACTTACCGGTGATTATCAGGTTATTGCCGTAACCACACAAACATGTTCTTCTTGCTTCCATCTTTGACCTTCACTGCCCTGCATTCCATAACCTGCTCCAGGCACTTTAAGTCCCTTTCTGATACTCTTCTCAAAAGAGTTATTTGCCTACTTATCCATCAAATATTTAGGATATTTTGTTATGGTAGACACTGTTTTAGGGACCATGATAGCAGTGAGAAAACATTCCAGCCCACAAAAATCCCTGAAGCTTACATTCCTGTAGGAGATAGGAGAAGAGACCCAGGTAATAAACGTGTAAATAGAGGCAGAAGTATACTATGCAGGATAAGGATAAGTGTTGATGGAGGAAATAAATCAAGGATGCATTAGAAAGAGGCACTGCAATTTTATGTAGGGTAAGAGGGGAGGCCAGGTCCAGGAATTTAGCTCATTGGTTCCATCGCCTGTCTCACAAGTGCAAGGATCCGAGTTCAATCCCCGGTACCAAAAAAGAGGGGAGGCCACTGTGAAGGTGATGTGAAGAAGATGAAGAACAAGTCGTGTCTGTGAGGGTGTTCCACACAGAGGTATTGGCACGTGCAAAGGCCCTGAGGTAACAGCATAGTGGTGTGTTTGGGGAAGACCAGGGGGACCAGTGTGACTGCAGCAGTGTGAGAGAGTAGAAGAGGCTGGAGGAGGGTGAGGGA
Source organism: Fukomys damarensis (assembly GCF_012274545.1). Taxonomy (NCBI): domain Eukaryota; kingdom Metazoa; phylum Chordata; class Mammalia; order Rodentia; family Bathyergidae; genus Fukomys; species Fukomys damarensis. Next base: position 23,336,909 of record NW_022900934.1, read on the forward strand.
AAGGAGGGTCCTGGGAGAGGCAGATCAGGGAGTCTCATAGGCCATTATAGTGACCTTGGCTGCTTCTCTGAGTGACATAGGGAGCCACTGAGGTTTTTGGAAAGAAGAGATATGCTCGAGTGTATGCTCATCCTTTGAGGCTAGGTGGGGTAGTGGTGGTGTAAGGGAGGAATGAGGGGGATTGCTAAAGTCAGCCTTGTAGTAATCCAGGTGAGGGATGGTGATGAATCTAGCCTAGGGTGGTCACAGTGGACATGGTTTATCAGGACTGGATTCGTGAGAAGCTGTGGCCTTGGAGGTGACGCCTCGGAACTGGCTGATGGCCAGGCCTACACAGGGGAGGACAGACATGTGCAAAGAAGAGCAGAGGATGATTCCTGAGACTTTGGCTTGCACAGCTGTGTTGATGGAGGGAAGGTCTGAAGGAGGGGTCGGAAGCTCAGTTCAGACTTGTTAACTCGGAGACATCCGTTAGACTTAGAGGTCAGCCGACGAATTGAGTTCTGGAGACAGCTTTAGGCTGGAAATGCAAATCTGGAGCTGACGTTATGTGGATGAGACTGGGTAAGATCATCCTGGGAGCAGAGAAAGGTCTGAGGACCTGGAGAGCTCCAGCATGTAAGGCGGGGCGGACGAGGGGGCCCAGCCAAGCCCTCCAGTCAGCAGGGACAGTGGGCAGCAGGCTGTGCGTGGTCACTTTTCTGCTGCCGTTTGCTCACCTTCAGCGTCAGTGGACACAGTGGAGCCTCCCTCCTCCCGTAACACTCGCTGCTGGTTTCCCTGGCCCCGTGCGCAGCCGGCTTCCTCTTTCTCATCTCCTTTGCTGCCCGCCCCCTGCTTCCTCGACTCTGAACGTCCCCAAGGCCATGTGTGAAAGTCCCACAGCTTCCCTGCCAGGCTCTCTTCTCTGCTCCATCCCCAGAGTCTCCAGTGCTTTAATCTTTTTAATCTTTAACCTCCATGCTTCCTCAAAAATAAGGCTTTGTCTTGCATTAGTTTTTGCTCCAAAAGACACAGTAGGACTTATTTCTAGGGGATGTCTTATTTTTTCATGTACAACACAGTACATTTATCCAGATACAGTCATGTCATCCTCTGGAACATCATCATAACTCTTTAAACCCTGAGTTCCAACCTGAATTTCTTGTGACTCTATTTCCTGTCAAAGCATTGGTCCAAATCTCTCATGTCCAGCAATAGAGCTGCCTTTCAATGAGCGCTTCTTGTCTTGAAGATCATAGTGCATTGGCAACACAGCTGTCAGTGATTTTACCCATGAATTCTTCACCCAAGTCACAACCTCTTTCAGGCTAGGCTTTACAAATTTTCTATTAAATCAAGTGTTAACTGAAGACTTAGGCAACAGAAATGGCAGTAAAAAGGATGACGGTTAAGAATGATGACTTTCACATTGCAGGCACCAAAATTCATGAAATGTTTATTTCACATGAAAGCATTAAGTACATCCACTATAAAAACATGACATATGGAATTATGAAGATTCATATTAGGCACAGTCACATCTGTTCATTATCAAGTATGTATATCGTTTGTGTACTATGTCTGTGTTCCAATTGGTCATTTGGCAATAAGTGTTAAGTATCTATTTACCCAGGCATTTACTTCTTATCCAAAGGTGCCTGCTTGGGTATTTACAAATACTTAGTTGTAATTTATATTGTCAGGGCCAGAGATTTAGCTCAGTGGCACTGCACCTGCCTGGCAAGCACAAGGTCCTAAGATTGATTCCCGGTACAAAAAAATAATGTTATTATTTGCTTCAACAATGTCAACTATACTATTTATATTTAAGTACATGTTAATATCATCATTTTAGTCAGTGTCTCCATTGTGTGTTGCAACAAACATACTACATGTGTCTGCCTGGCTTTTTTTCCTGGCTGACAATCTTTTTTTTTATGGTACCAGGAATGGAACTTAAGACCTTGTGTTTGCCAGGCAGGCGAGGCATCACTGAGCTAGATCCCTGGCCACATGGCTGACGATCTTAACTGGGGATTATTTTTGGAGTAGGGCTTACATTATAAGTATTCTGAAAAATCCAGGATTTATTTTCTGGTTAGGTCTTATTTTTAGGAAAATACAGTAGCATAATTCCTTGCTTTACTTTTTTTCTTTTTTTTTTGAGACAGAGTCTCTCTACGTACGTAGTTCAGGCAGGCCTCGAACTCAGCCAATTCTTCTGCCTCAGCCTCCCCAATGCTGGGATTACAGGCCTGCACCACCATACCCCCCCTATTTGATTTTTTTTTTTTTTTTTTTTGGTTTTTTGACACAGGGTCTCACTATGTAGTTGAGACTGACCTGGAACTCACTATGTCGCCCAGGCTGGTCTTGAACTCACAGCGATCCTCCTGCCTCAGCCTCCCAAGTGCTGAGATTATAGGCGTGCGTCACCATGCCCAGCCCCTATTTGATTTTCTATACAGCACAATTAAACTATTTCTATTTTCATTTTACTAAAATTACTCTTTGTCAGGGAAATTTCAGTGAAATCTACATAACATGTCACTGTTTGTAGTTTTAGTATATGTGCTGCTGAAGTGAGCACACTATTTCTAGCTTTAGACAGTCTAGTTTTCTTCTAAGGCAATTATTTCTGCTTTACCTAAGTTCCCTGAATCCAATTTTGAATTTCATACTTGTCAAGAAGATTTGATTCTTCTGTCAAATTTAATCAATAGCAAATATTGTAAGTGCATTTTGAGCCCTGGTCTGTTTTATTTGATACTGATTAGCATATGAGAGAGTATTAGTAAGGCAAAAGTGTAATCTCTGCGGGGAGGAGTGTTTGGTTAAACAATCCTCATAGAGCCGGAGATGTAGCTCAGTGGTAGAGCCCTTGCCTAGCATATGTGAGCTTGTGGGTTCATTTGCCAGCACTAGAAGAAACAAAACAAAGAAAAACAGCATAAAAATCCTTGGAGTCATTTACTTTTTAAAATTTCTATAGTAAAAAGTTTAAAAGTTAAAAGTCATTTGCAGTTGAAATAGACCTAAAATATCCTAACTCAAAAACCATTTTACTTTACCCAGCGTCTAGTCGATGCTAGGCCCTGTTGATATAGGGTACAGTGGGAATCAAAGTGGAGTCCCAACCCTCGCTTACTCTCAATTCAGAGGACAGATAAAGCAGAGTATGTGAGGACAGAGAAGTTACCAGGAGCTGTGAGAAGGCTGCTGGGGAAAGTGACGTTGGAACAGAGACCTGAGTAAAGGAGTGAGCCATGCTAATGTCTAGGGCAGGACACTTTAGGTTGAGGAGCAGCTAGCTAGCAAAGGCCCTGGGGTGAGCAGAGAACAATTACAGGGCTGTTGTTATCATCTTAGGTGAGAAACGATGGTGAGCTTAGACGAGCGTGGTTTTGGAGAAAGAGAGGATGAAACAGCAGCAAAAGATGAGTCTTGAAATTTTGGGGGTGGGGGGGTACTGGGGCTCAAACTCCAATCCTCACTTTTACAAAGCAGGCGGTGTCACCACTGAGCTAAATCCCCAGCCCTCGGCTATGTTTTAGTCAGCTTGGTGGAGGCTAAACCACAGATGATCTCTGACTTAAATAGGCATAGGAATTTCCCAGGGTGCAAACCTGTAGTTCTGATGATGCAGGAGGCCTGGTGTTGGGCTTCATTTCTAATTAGCAAACTGGTGATACCAACCAAGTAGCCAGGGGAGTAGATACTAATTATTGGCGTGCTCTGGGACCCAAAAGGGAGGCTGCCCTTGATGAATTTGGGTGTGGTTTGAGTACAAAAGACTACCCTCAGCAGAGGAGGGGGCCTTTCCTGAGAACAAGACTGCCAGGTCTGTACGGAGACTGGGGCTGGGAAACCTGCTCCAAGGGAAGTGACCCCAGGGGTCTACACGCTTTCCTGCCATTTCCTTTGACTCCTCCCTTGTTTCTCGCCTGCTCCTCACAGACAGTTTTGCCGCAGTGCTGAGTGCAGGACTATGACCCGGCCCAATGCCCTGGATAGAAGCCGAGCGAAAATGCTGACGCACAGCCTGGTACTAGGTGGAGAGTGGGAGGAAAGCAAGGACACCTAGCTAGGACCCTCCACTCACTCATGGTCTCTTGCCTTCCCAGAACGTGTTGGCAAAACAAGGACTTCGGCTTTTACGAGGGCTGAAGCAAAGCAACATGCAAAAGAAGGTAGCACTGGCCAAGAAACTCCTGGCAAAGCTGCGTTTTCTGGCTCAGGAGGTAATGGCTCCCAGCTCATTTCTGTACCCTGTCTTCCTTTCCCCCTGAGCTTTTGGACCACCCCAGAGGCCTCTGGCAGGTGGATGTGACACTTGCCCTTTGGCCTGATATCATTGCTTGGATCCTTGGACCAAACTCCACATAGAGCAATTGAGGGAGAGGAATAGAAAGAGTGCTAAGGTCTACCAGGGATCCAGGGAATCCTCAAGATCTCTTTAGGGGTGAACATCTGAGGATAAATTCCCTTAGGGAATTTTTGACCTTCCTGTTCAGAAGCTGGAAAGAAGTTACACAAAGGTGAAGGAGTCTGTGGTTTGGAAATGTGTTCTCTGCTAAGTATCTGTATGTGTTACCTTGTGATCCTTCCAACTTCTTTGGGAAGAGTTTACCCCATTTGACAAGAGCAGTAATGGAGGTATAGAGGAGAGTGCCATGGTATGTAGATCAGCAACAGAGCTGCAATTCCAAGGCAGTTGGATACTGGTCTTGGAACTCAAAGGACAAGTTAGAATTTGGAAAATGAAGAAGAATGTGTAGTATGTACAAATGCCCAGAATTGGGAGGCCTAGACAGGCAGAAGTCAAAGGGTTTGAAGAACAGATAGGATAGAGCTCTCACGATGTAGTTCAGACTGGCCTTGAATAGCCCAGGCTGGCCTCAAACTTGAGGTGATCCTCTTGCTTCAGCCTCCTGAGTGCTGAGATGATAGGTATACACCACCATGCCTGACTAGAGACCTTATTATGTTGAATTTTAGTGTAAAATTGTTTGTGTATGTGTGTGCAAGTGTATTGTGGATCAAACCCAGACCCTTGCTCATGCTAAGTATGCACGCTCCCACTGAGCTACACCCCTAGCCTTTTTTTTGAGACACGATCTCCCTATGCAGTTCAGGCTGGTTTTGAACTCACTATGTACCTCAGGCTGGCCTCAAACTTGCACTGATCCTCTTGTCTAAGCCTCTGAGTGCTAGGATCATAGGTGTGTACAACACCCAAAATACTCCTCTCCTCTAATGCCAGTGGTAAAGAAGCTGAGATAGGAAAGATGCCATCAGTTAGAGGCCAGCCTGGGCTACATAGTGAGTTCAAAAGCAGTCTGAACTATTTAGCAAGATCTGTTTCAAAAAATCTAAAATTAATTAATGAGAACCTCCTTTTGTCAGTTGACATTTAAAATATTTTATGAAGCCAGGTATAGTGGGACACAGTTGTAATCCCAGTACTCAGGGAGGCTGAAGCAGGGAGATCTTAAGTTTGAGCCTAGCCTGGACAATTTAGTGACTTACTGAAACCCTGTCTCAAAGTAGAAAGTTAAAGAAAGAAGACATAGAGATTGGGACTGGGGATTTAGCTCAGTGGTTTCACCACCTGCCTTGCAAGCGCAAGGGCCTAAGTTTGATCCCTGGAACCAAAAAAAAAAAAAAGTAGAGATGCAGCTCAGTGCAAAGGTGCTGGATTCAATCCCCAGTACAAAAAAAAAAGACATAAATCTGCATCTTGGAATAGCATAATTTTGCTGTTTCTCAAACTTCTTTTTTTTTGGGGGGGGTATTGGGGATCGAACTCAGATCCTTGCACTTGTGAGGCAGGTGGCGGAACCATTGAGCTAAATCCCTGGCTCAAGCTTCTTTTAAACTTAATATTGTTTGTGATATTTATCTGGATTGTTACATGGAGCTGTAAATTGTTTTTGTCGTTGTGTACTATTTCATTGTGTGAATATACTGCAGTTTACCTGTCCATTGTACTGGTGGTGGATATGTAAACTGTCCCAGTGGTTGGTCATTAGAAACAATGCTTCCAAGGACATTTTGGTCCACTTCCTGGTGTGCAAAAGCTGGTTCTCGAATGGTTCTGAAATGTTTTGTTCTGTTGGGGGTTTAGCTCAGTGATTCTGCCACCTGCCTCACAAGTGCAAGGACCCGAGTTCAATCCCTGGTACCAAAAAGAAAATTTCCTGACTGAAATGTATTGTTCTGAAGACTCCTTTACATCATTAATAATTGTTGCTGATCCCAAAGAACTTTTGCTTATGTACTAATATTTACCATTCTATGAAATAAAAGTGGAAAAATTAAAACTTTAGAAATAAAAAATGATGGGCCAGGGATTTAGCTCAGTGGTTCCGCTGCCTGCTTCGCAAGCACAAGGACCTGAGTTTGATGCCCGGTACAAAAAAATAAAAAAAGAAATAAAAAATGATTAATTCATTTAAAATAACAAGAGTAAACCCATTGTATATTAACATAAATGACATAGTTTCATGAACAATAAATATATTCTCCAAAACAAAAAATTTAGTGAGAAGAGTAGCATTACTTTACATTCTTTTGCAAATATCTGGTAAGGAACTTTTTGTTTGATTTCTTGTTTTTGTTTTTCTTTTGTTTTTTGGGGATGGGGGTACCAGGGATCGAACTTAGGACCTTGCAAGGCAGGCAGAGGCACCACTGAGCTAAATCCCTGGCTCCTTCTTGTTTAATTTCTGTTATTTCCAGTTTTAAGTGTTTGCTGAAATGGCCTGTCTTTCAACTTCTGTGTGATTTTCCCCTATATCCTTTAGAATTCTTATTTTATTTGATTGTTTATCATGGTGCTGGGAGCCAGGTGTGGTGATGCATGCCTGTAATCAATCCTAGCACTAAGGAGTCAGAGGCAGGGGGATGGCCATGAGTTCAAGGCCAGCCTGAGGTACACAGTGAGCTCAAGGGACGGGGGTTAGCTCAGTGGTGCTGCCGCCTGCTTTACAAGCATAATAAGGTCCCAAGTTCGATCCCCAGTACCAGAGGGGGGAAAAAAAGAAAAGAAAAGAAAAGAAACACAGTGATCTCAAGGCCAGCCTGAACTACTGTATATAGCAAAACCTGGCCTCAGAAAACCTAAATGAATAAATAAAGTGGTGCTGGGGAATCAAACCCAGAGCCTCACATATGCTAGGCAAGCAGGCAAGTTCTTTACTACTAAGCTACATCTCCAGCCATATCATTTTGTTTTGCAATAATGATGAGTGAACTCAGGGCCTTTGCGCTGAGCTACGTTCCCAGCTCTTCATTTAATATTTTATTTTTAGATAGGGGACCTTGTTAAATTGCCTGGGCTAGACTCAAACTTCTGCCTCTGACTTCCAGAGTGCTGGGATTCCAGGTGTGCACTGGGTGTGCACACCCAGTCCTATCATAGTTACTTTAATGTTCCTGTTTCATAATCCTAATATCTGGGTTTCTATGTATCTACTTGTACTGATTACTGTGCACATGAATCGCAATTCTCACTTTCCTGTGTCTTGTAATTTTTTATTATATGTCTAGATTTTTGTACAAAAGTACAGTAGAAACTGAAATAAATAATGTGCATCTCCAGAAAATATTGTTCTCACACCCTGTGACGAGGGAGGAGTCATTATGCTCTGTAAGTGAACTGAGTTTTGCTGTGGACTTGATTTGTTTCAGTTCACCTCTATTTTCAAATATTTCAAGGGTGGGATCTAAACTCTCCTTTCATCCATGTCTAGAATGGAGAACTGGAAGATTCCAGAAATCTGCTTCTTGTTCTAACCCAAACTGCCAACATTCTGACTATGAGTGAGCTCTCCCTGTTTCATAGACAACTTGCTAGGTTTGAAGGGCGGTGGTGAATTTACTTTGCTCTTTAATTCTCCCTCCTTTCTACAGTGCCTTGGAATATACAGTATGTTTCAATCCTGCTTTCCTAGAATGTTTCATGGTTTTGATTGTTATGAGTAAGATGTCCTGAACATTTGTGTATAAGTCATTCTGTGGACGTGTGCTTTCACTTCTCTTGGGTCAATACATAGAAGTGAAATTGTTGGATGATAGGATGTCTCTATGTTTAAATTTATAATCATCTGCCAGATAATTTTTTGAAGCAATTGCTATACTATTGGTCTTTTAAGTTTTAGATATTTTTTTGGTACCAGGGATGGAACTCAGGACCTTGTGCTTGCAAGGCAGGTGCAGTGCCATTGCACTAAATCCCCATCCCAAAGTTTTAGATATTTTGATAAGTATATCATGGTAATTCATTGTAGTTTTAACTCAGGTTTCCTTGGTGGCCAGTGATGTTGAGCTCTTGGTATGCTTATTTGCCTTTCATATATCTTTGTACAGTGTTTTTCTTTTTCTTTCTTTCTTTCTTTCTTTTTTTTTTCCGTACTGGGGATCGAACTCTGTACAGTCTTTTCCATAGTTTTGCCAATCTAAAGACTGACTTGTTTTAAATTCTTAAATTGTAAGTTGGGGATTTACCTCTGTGGTGCTTTGCCTACCTCACAAGCACAAGGTCCTCAGTTCAATCCCTGGTACCAGAAAAAAAAAATTTTAAATTGTATATGTTTTAAAAAGATTTTCACCTGGGTGTGGTGGTGCATGCCTGAAATTCCAGCACTCTGGAGGCTGAGGCAGGAGGATTGCTGTGAGTTTGAAGCCAGCCTGGGGTACATAGTGAGTTCAAGGCCAGCCTGAACTATATAGCAAGAACCAGTCTCAAAAACATTTTTTGGGGGGGGCCAGGGATTTAGCTCAATGTTTCTGCTGCCTGCCTCACAAGCTCAAGGACCCAAGTTCAATCCCTGGTACCCCCTCCCAATATATCCCCCTGGTCATTTATGATAAATACTAGTCACTTATCAGATATTTATTTTACACATGTTTTCTTCTAGTCTGTGGCTTACCTGTTCATTTTCTTTAATGGATTTTGTTTTGTTTTGTTGGTACTGGAGATTGAACTCAAAACCTTGTACTTGCCAGGCAGGTGCCAGCACCATTGAGCTAAGTCTCCAGCTCTGACTTGTTTTTTTTGTTGTTGCTTTGTTTTTCCTGGTACTGGAACTCAGGATCTTGAATTTCTTTCTTTCTTTCTTTTTTTTAGTTTTAAAAATAATTTTTGTTTTTTAACATTTGTATTACAAGAAACAAAAACACAAGCAAAGACCAAAGTCATTCGCAATCATAAGCAGCTTAGTTGGATGTGTTCTTTTAGGCTGGGATCTTTTTCTTTTGAGGCAGGTGTGGTGCCACTCAGCTAAATCCCCAGCCCTGTTCATTTTCTTAATGGTGCTTTTTGGTGAGCAAAATTTAGTTTTAATGACATGTAATTTATCTAATTTTTCTTATGTCAGCTTTCTGATAGCTGTGTAAGAAATGTTTTCCTATTTCCAGCCCACAAACATGGATTGTCTGGTTTCTTAAATTAAAGATCAGGGCTGGGGATTTAGCTCAGTGGTTCTGCTGCCTCTCTCGAAAGCGCAAGGTCCTGAATTCAATCCTCAGTACCCTCCCCCCAAATATATATCTCAGAAGTCCCTCTATTGAATTTTTCATTTCAATCATTTCACTTTTTATTTCTATAAGGCCTAATTTTTCCTACAGCTACTGTTACTTTTCAGTTTCCTGTTCTCAGTAAGATTTGTCTTTCATTTTATTTAGTTTTGTTTACACATGGTAGACAGTTTGATTAGTTGTTTTTCTCTTTATTTCTTTTTCTTCTTTTTCCCCCACCAGGGGTTGACCTCAGGACCTTGTGCTTGTGAAGAAGGCACAGTACCACTGAGCTAAATCCCCAGCCTGCTTAGCTGGTTTTGACTAAGAGCTATTCATTGTATTTCTTTAAAAAATCATTTGTGGGGCTGGGGATGTAGCTCCATGATAGAGTGCTTGCCTAACATGCCTGAGGTTCTGGGATCCATTCCTGTAAAGAAAGAAAAAAAAATCTTTTGAATTCTGGAAGGTACATTTTTCTAGAAATCACTTAACTTTGCTTCTGCCTTCTGTGATAAACTAAAATTTGATATTTAGCAACACTCAAACACAGGAAAAAATTAGCTTATGGTTATTCTTTGCAGGAACAATTTCCATCCCTCACCATTTCACTTAGCCAGGCAACTTACTGTACCAAAGGTTTTGTTTGTTTGTTTGTTTGTTTGCTTTCCTCTAAAAGTTTATGGTTTTACATTTTATATTTAGGCCTCTGTTCTCAGGCTAATTTTTGTTTGAGGGACATAAGAATCAATATGAATATCCAGATCTTCCAGTACCATTTTTTTTAGACTTCAGACTTTGAGTTTTAGGTGGCCTGTGGGGCATCCAGGAGGAGATTTCAGAGAGTGGTGACCACATGGAGATGGGGTCCAGGGGAGGTCAGAGATAGGGACGGATAGTAGGTCCATCTGTCTCACCCAAGCTGTAGGAGTGGAGCACATGACCTAGCTCAACTCCATGGGTGACCTCTACTTCTCTACCCACAGCCCCAGCCACCCCTTCCCGATGTACTGGTTTGGATGCTCAGTGGTCGGCGCCGTGTGGCCTGTGCGCGGATCCCTGCCCAGGATGTGCTGTTCTCTGTGGTTGAGGAGGAGCGTGGCCGAGACTGTGGGAAGATCCAGAGTCTGCTGCTCACAGTGAGGGGGGCCTGGGTGAGGGTGCTGGGAGAGTGGGGCGAGGTTCACAGGGCATGGCTGGGCTTCAGGGGTAGAGGCTTATGGTTCCCAACTGGGGCTTCCCAGTTCTTTTCAATTAGCCAAAAAAGCCAAAAGAAGCTGTGGTTTTGCTCAGGTCAGGTTGGGAGGGAGATAAACAGCAAAGTGGTTAGCCCTTGGCCTGCACTGGCCTTTCTGCTGACGGCTTGGCACATGGGCAGGACCATGAAAAGGGAAATAATTAGGTATCTACCTGTAGAGCTGTTTTGCAGGCAAAATATTTCTAAATGAGATTCACTAAAGATACTAAAAGGGATCTCCAGGGGAGAGAAGCTGTGACCCTCGGGATCAGGAGCAGGGAATGTAAAGTGTTGGGAATGGAGGAGACCAGACAGGAGGGAAAAGGTCAGAGTGTAGTTTTAGTGCTGTGGGCATAGGAAGTGACAGGGTTAGAGCAGGACGTATAGGGGACAGAGTCAGGGATGAAGGGCATGAAGAGGGTTGCATGGTGGAGGCAGAGAGACTGTCCTTTGTATCGGGGAGCTTGGGTGTGACCCGACAATAACGGGTACACCTTGGGGCAGCACAGCGTTGGTTCTAGCTGGGCTAAGAATAGGAGGATTTGGGCCCCAGCGTGCCTTCTTCCCACACAGGCACCTGGGGCAGCCCCGGGGGAGGCCTGCGCTAAGCTGGAGCTCTTCCTGTGGCTGGGGTTGGGCAAGCAAGCCAAGGCCTGCACCTCCGAGCTGCCCCCAGACCTGCTACCTGAGCCCTCGGCCGGGCTGCCCCACAGCCTGTACCGGGACGGTAAGCATGGAGGGTGAGCGGTGTGGGCACAGCCTCCCTTGCTACTTGCCCACAGTGGGTGCTCATGAGTCAGGGGACCTAAGCAGTCCTCTGAGTAAGCTCGGCCCCTGCTCTTCCCTCTCTCCAGATTTTAGTTACTTCCAGCTCCGGGCTCACCTGTACCAGGCCCGAGGTGTGTTGTCAGCAGATGACAGTGGCCTCTCGGACCCCTTTGCTCGAGTAATCATCTCTACCCAGTGCCAGACCACACGGGTGAGGGTCGTGAGTGAAGGAGCTGGAAGACGAAGTGGGACGCTTCCTCTCGAGGCCTTCAGTCCCTCTGCTCACCCAGGGTTTTGAAGACAGGCTCCTGGGGGACACTGCTCTGACATAGGGGGTGGTGGCGAACCAGAGGTCTTGGCAGGAGTGGTTTCCTGAGTTAACTTTCGGACTAGGCTCTGAGGGTGGCAGATTACATTTGAGAAATGGAAGGGCAGCCCCAACCCGACTGCAGTTGCTCGCTTCTTCATCTCTTGACACTCTTGTGACAGGAAGCTGTTGGGAGTAACCAGAGCAGGGCTGCTGGCCTGACCTCGTGTGGGGAGTCGCTTCTGACACCAGCTGCTGCTCCCTTCTCTGCATCGTCCACAGGTTCTGGAGCAGACGCTGAGCCCCCTTTGGGATGAGCTCTTGGTGTTTGACCAGCTAATCGTGGACGGGAGGCGGGAGCTCTTGCAGCAGGAGCCTCCACTAGTGATCATCAACGTCTTTGATCACAATAAGTTTGTGAGTGTGGCTTGACCACAGCCAGGTTCCAGGCCGGCACCCCCCATCCTTGATACCCCCTCCTTTGGCTCCCTTTTGTCTTCACTGCCCTGCTCTGCACAGGGCCCCGCTGTGTTCCTGGGCAGGGCGCTGGCCGCCCCAAGGGTGAAGCTGACGGAGGACCCATACCAGTGCCCCGAGCTGCAGTTCTTTCCCCTGAAGAAGGGACTGCGGGCAGCCGGAGAGCTTATTGCCACCTTTGAACTTATTGAGCTGGACTACAGTGGCCGACTGGAGGTAGAGGCTGTGGGCCCTTCTTGTTACTCGTCAGGCTCCCATCCTCCCTGAGCATGGCTGTTTCCTGAGGACCCGCCCACACCGTCCACGGACATCTCCAGTCCAGCCTTGCCTGGTTCCTCTTTGACCTCTGACCTCTTTTCCCCTGCAGCCCTCAGTGCCCAGGGATGTAGAGCCCCAGGATCTGACAGCCCTGGCTGAGCCCCTCTCGGGACGCCTGTCCCTGCCACCCAGTGTGCGCCCGGTGCTCAGGGAGTTCCGTGTTGAGGTAGTGCCAGGCACTCTGAGCCCCTCATTTCTTGCATGGGGTGGCCCTCTTTCAGGTGTGGACCCCTGAGTCCCCCATTTCCTAATTCCCTAGATGCTGTTCTGGGGACTGAGGGGCCTTGGTCGTGTGCACCTGTTTGAGGTGGAGCAGCCTCAAGTTGTGCTGGAAGTGGCCGGAAAACGTGTGGAGTCTGAGGTCCTGGCCAGCTACCATGACAGCCCCAATTTCACTGAGCTCGTCAGGCATCTGACAGTGGTGAGGCATGGGCTGGGGGCAAGGCATGGGCGGGGGGCAAGGCATGCTGGGCAGGAAGTAGAAGAAGGAAGTGGATGGTGAATTTCTAGCGGCTAAGACTCTGTAAAGGCTTCGTGGGCCACAGTCTCAGTTGAAGCTATTCAACCCTGCCACTATAGCATGGATACAGCCACAGAAAATAAGTAAATGATGAGGATGAACATGTACAGGTGACACTTTATTTAGAAAAACTGGCAGAGGTCTGGGCGTGGTGTAACCCCAGTGTTCTGGGAGGCTGAAGCAGGAGGATTCCAAGTTCTAGCCCAGCCTGGGCAATCTTTTTTTTGAGACAGGGTCTCATTATATTGTCGAGACTGACGGAACTCACCATGTAGCCCCACTAAAATATTCTTATAATAAGTATATATGCCAATGTAAGATATGATTGTTTTCTCTCTCTCTCTTTTTTTTTTTTTTTTTTTTTTTTTTGGTACTGGGGATCAAATGCAGGTCCTTGTTCTTGAGAGACAGGAAGCAGAACCACTGAGCTAAATCCCTGGCCCCAATGTAAGATATGAATAGAGGGGAAAGTGGAGAAATTTATGGGAACTCTTTTTTCTTTTTTTGGTACCAGAGATCAAACTCTGTTCCTTGAGCTTGCAAGGCAGGAGGTGGAACCACTGAGCCAAATCCCAGCCCCAGCCTGGGCCATTTAATGAGACCCTGTCTCAAAATGAAAAATTGAAAAATGGCTAGAGATGTAGCTCAGTGTGAACACCCAGAATTCAATCCCTAGTAACACACACACACACACACACACACACACACACCAAAACCAAAACAAACCAAAACCCAACAGTGAGCCAGACTTGGCCCATGATCTCTGTGCTACTCTGTGGCCTCTTGGTTCTACTGAGTGAATGGAACGGACATTTGTCCTGAAGGATGAGCTCGGAATCTACCTCATCTCTGAGGCACTGAGGGCTGAGAAGAAAATTATACCATGTAACTTGTAATTACTGTTTCATAGTCAGATTTTGACAGTGCTACAGGATCTCATCAAATCGCCCGTATCATTTTAGCTTCAGTTTTTTCTGTGAACCATGGGGGTAGTAGGCACAAAAGAAAAAATGCTGGAAGATATACACCAGGTGCCTTTTTCAGGAGTGGTGTGAGGACCCAGTGACAGAAAGGCTTGGGTAATGGCTTTGTAAACTGAAGTGTCTTGTGACTTTGCAAGACTGCAACTGGAGCAAAGCACAGTAGTTCCAGACTGCTGGACAGGGGACAAAAATCAATCAAATGAAAAACCTCCCTCACTGTCTCATGACTCTTATTTCACATGCAGGAGTTTTCAGTTTGAAAAAAATTATTTTTTATGGTTCAGGGGATTAAACCTAAGACCTTCACATGGAGCTATACCCTGGGCCCTTAAATTTTATTTTCTTTCAAGATAGTGTATCATTAAGTAGATACATTGCCATCCTCCTGCCTCAGCCTCCCAGAGTGAGGAGTAATTACAGGCATGTGCCATCATGCCTGCATCTCAGCTTGTTTTAAGGTGATGAAATTGAACTTCGAGAGGGTGTGTCTTAGCCCATTCTAGCTGCCATATCAAATACTATAGACAGTTGATAAACAACAGAAATTTATTGCTCATAGTTCTACAGGTTGAGAAATTCAAGATTAAGGTCCCACAAATTTGGTGTCTTGTGAGTGTCAGTTCCTTATAAATAGCACCTTTGATATGTCCCCTATGAGGGAAGGGCAGATTCCCTTGGGACTTTTTTTTTTGGTACTGGGGATTGAACTCAGGTTATTGTGCTTGCGAGGTAGGCAGTGGAACCACTGAGCTAAATCCCAGCCCCTAGTTTTTTCTTTTTAATAAGAGCATGAATCTCATTTGGGAGGCTCTGCCCTCATGAACTAGTTATCCTTCACAGACCCTATCTTAATACCACATGAATTTTGGGGGAAGCACATACGTTCAGACCCAAGCAAGGTGTTTTCTGTCATTGCTCACTTTGTGGTACAAATCAGAGAGCACACAGCCGTTTCTCCATGGTGTACTCTGAAAGGGCACTCGTGTTGAGTGCATCCCATAGATAACATGAGGTTAAATTGCTTGCTAGTGTCATTCAAACCCTTAACTGTTTTCTGTCTAGTTGTTTTCCCCAATGTTGAGAACAGGGTATGGAAGTCTTCAGCTTTATTGTTGTCTGTTTTCTGTTTCTCCCTTCACCTCTGTTACTGTGTGTGTGTGTGTGTGTGTGTGTGTGTGTGTGGTGTGCTGAGGATGGAACCCAGCGCGTGTGCTAAGCTCCAAAGTACTTGTGTATCATTTGATACTTAGAACAATCTTTTGAGCCTGCGTTTTGTTTCTTTTTTAGCTGGGACTCAGAGTCAGAAAGCCAAGACTCAGTGGAGGCAGCACAGTGAGGCAGAGGCAGTGCTAGGCCCACAATGGTGTTTACATGTATTGTTTTCCCACCTGCCTCTGCCATCTTTGTAGACACAGTTCCTCTTTCCCTACCTCTAGGCCTTGCCAGAGCAGCCTTACCTGCAGCCCCCTCTCAGCATCTTGGTGATTGAGCACCGGGCCTTTGGTCGCACAGTCCTTGTGGGTTCCCACATTGTGCCCCACATGCTGCGATTCACCCTCCAGGGAAATGAGGATCCCCCTGAGGAGGAAGGAGCAGAGGAGGAGACAGAGGACTCGGAGCCCAGGCGACCTCAAGGTTAAAGGCCTTTCCCTTAGGGGCTACCAGACGGAAGTCCCTCTGGTTCTCGGGGACCTCTCAGTGGGGCGGGAGTCTGACTTCTAACCGCCTGCCCTCATCATGCCATTTTTGCTCCCAGGACCAAAGTCTTTGGAGCCCTTCTCGGCTGAGGCTGGGATATCCAGACGGCTCCTGAAGGTAACGCTGTGTGCGAGAAGGGCGGAGAAGAGATTGGGGCTTGGGGTGGTGCTGGGTCGGGGGGACAGAGTCTTCCCACTGCAGGCTCCATTGAAGAAGCTCAGCCTAGGAGGCCTCCTGAGTCCCTGTCCAGAGCTGGAGGAGGACACCCCGGATCCTGAAGAGCTCGACTGGTGGTCCAAGTACTATGCATCCCTGCAGGAGCTGCAGGCGCAGGTGAGGCACAGGACAATCCGGGGGGTGGTACGAGAAGAAACGGCAAGAAGAATGATCTTGTCATGTGTGGAGTGCTATAATTTTACAGAGCTCTTTACCACAATCATCTTTTCTCTATCACAATTTTAGTAGCTGGAGATGATTAGCTCCATTATCCAGGCCTCTGCCGTGTAACAGAAATATAATGCAAACCACGTGTCATTTTAACTTTTTTCGTAGCCACATGAAAAAAAAAATAAGTAAAAGGAAACAGGAGAAATTAATTTAATAATGTGTTTTGTTTGCTACAATATAGTGAAACATTTCTACAAATAATCACCATTAAAATTAACAATGAGGTATCTTACATTCTTATGATATAGTAAGTTTTTAAAATCTGGTGTGTGCATTTTATCCTTAGAGCATTAGCCACATTTGAACTGCTTAGTAGCCACTGGCTGGTGGTTACTGTCTAGGAGATGCAGGATTGGAAGATAAGCGCAAGCTTTTAAAACAAGTGG
The DNA here is from genome assembly GCF_012274545.1 of Fukomys damarensis. Taxonomy (NCBI): domain Eukaryota; kingdom Metazoa; phylum Chordata; class Mammalia; order Rodentia; family Bathyergidae; genus Fukomys; species Fukomys damarensis. The sequence goes on from NW_022900934.1 coordinate 23,353,551, forward strand.
CTTACCCAGCTGGAACTTGAACTCAGGTTTCCTGACTCAGTATCCTGGAAAAAAGGCAGACTAAGAGGTGAGGGGGTGGGGGAAATCTCCTATCTGCCCTTTTCTTTCAGCCCAATCTGGACGAGGAGGAAATGGATGATCCCGGGGATTCAGGTAAGAGATTGTGCACTTTTGCTCTTGCTCCATCTGCCCATCTCACTCTGCACCCAGATATTTCTGGCCTGGGCATTTCTGCTGTTTCCAGATGGGGAGGCCCAGGACCAGGGTGAGGCTGATGTTGAAGGCACTGCATCTCGGAAAAAGGCAATTGCCACCCTGAAGGTGACTGAATGTTGGGAGACAGGAATCTCTTTGGATTCTGGATGTCGAGCTGTCACTGAAACCCCTGTCTTTCAGATCTACAGCAGCTCCCTGGAGGAAGAGTTTAACCACTTTGAAGACTGGCTGAATGTGTTTCCCCTCTACCGAGGGCAAGGGGGACAGGGTGGGGATGGAGAGGAAGAAGGGTCTGCATACTTCATGGGCAAGTTCAAAGTATGTTTGGGGAAGGAAAAGAAGGCCAGAGAGCACAGGCAGGGATTCAGGAGGAAAAGTCTTACTACAGCCTTTTCTGCCTTCCACCACTCCAGGGTTCCTTCCTCATTTACCCTGAGTCAGAGGCAGCATCCTTTTCTGAGCCCCAGATCTCTCGCGGGATCCCACAGAACCGACCCATTAAGCTTCTGGTCAGAGTGTATGTTGTAAAGGTGAGTGTCGTGCTGTCATATCTCCAACAGCAGCAAAGGTGATGAGCATAAAATCTATGGAATGAGACTTTGGAAGACACGGCAGGGGTTAAAGTCCAACTTTCTCATTTTTCAGATGGGAAATCTTAGACACAAAGTTAGGAGACTTAGGATTACAATGCTTGGTGACAGCAGAGCTAGAATTTAGAGTAGGACTCTGACCCCTTGGTCACTAGTCTGCTCCAGCAGAATGGGGAATGTAGCTCTGTGGATCTCAGGCTTCAGAATGGCTCACTGCCCAACACCTTGGGATGTTCTTCCATTGCTAGTTTCCATGCAGAGATCAGCAGGGACGTGAAGTTTTCTTGAAAGTATCTCAGGGAGTAACGGGACTGAGTGGATTTCTCTGGCCCTTCACTCCTTGTCTCCAGAACAGATGGTAGACTTCTTTCTCGTTTAAATATAGGAATTCTGAGACATCATTTGAAGAAATGTTCTATGGTGTCATCTTATCATAATCCTGGGATATCTCTTGGTAATAGAAGTCATCTTGACCTTTTGTATCTAGCAGACTGCTAGACTAGATGGTCTGGGATAAATTCTTTTTGTAATACGTCTAAAGATGCTAAGCAAACTGTCTTTTTTTTTTTTTTTTTTTGGTACCAGGGATTGAACTTGGGTCCTTGCGCTTGCAAGACAGGCAGCAGAACCATTGAGCTAAATCCCTGGCCAGTAATCTGGCCTTTTAAATGAATGCTAAGTTTATGTTGAGGTCCTAACATGCTGAGGCCCTAGGTTCAATCCTTAGCACAACTAAGAAAAGAAAAGAGGAAGGAAGGGGCAAGGTATGCCTATAAGTCCAGCATTCATGAGGCTGAGGCAAGAGGATCACCATGAGTTTGAGGCCAGCCTAGGCTACCTAGTGAGTTCAAGGCCAGCCTGAACTACATAGTGAGACCTTGTCTTCAAGACAGAGCCAGAGCGACAGACAGAGACAAACTGTATGAATGATGAGCTCATAAGAAAGGGAAAATCTTAGCCTTCCCCATACAAAGAGGTAGCAGAAATCCTCAGGAATCCTGAGCCCTGAAGCTCAGGTTGTCTTGAGCTGGAACCAAGATTCCCCAATGAAGTAAGACCTCAGTGGGCAAGAGAATGGAGAGTAAACAGCCTGGCCCAGCCTTTCATGGTGAGGGAAATAGAAAAAAAAGTCTTAAAAAATTTTTTTTATTGATACACTTTTTTTTTTCTTGGTACCGGGGATCAAACTCGGTTTCTTGTGCTTGCCAGGCAGGCGGCAGAACCACTGAGCTAAGCCCCCAACCCACCACCTTAACCTAGAAAACTCAAAACTGAGAAGCTGGCTCAAAGTAATCCCAAGTCCAGTCTCACAGTTTCCATAGATTTAAGGTAAAAAATAGCAAAATGCAAAAGAATGTATAATATTCTACCTCCCTGTTAAGAAAGAAGATATAAGAAAGTATATGAGCAACAGAAGTACGAGAAGGATTAACGAGAAGCTCAGTGGTTCTGCCATCTGCCTCATAAACACAAGGTCCCAGCAGCAGCAGCTCAGAGACTGGTTCCTAAAAGAGAGAGTAGCAAAGAAGTGGAAAGAAAGAAGATTAGAGTAGCAGGAATTAAGACACAGTGACACTTCTCAGAGCACATATGCTCCTTGGCTTACAAGGAGCTCCATTTGTACTGATACAGGCACTGCAATTCGAAAGCATTGTAATTCCATTTAAACGACCTAATCTACCCAATATCACAGTCTAGCAGCACTGCAGAGTGTTGGCTGTGTCCTCTCATGCATGGTGGCTTTCAGGGACTTCTGGCTTCACAGGAGAAAGATCTGAAGATTATCCCAGAAAAAGGTCAAAATCCAAAATTTGATGTATGTTTTTCTACTAAATGCATATGGCTTTCATGCCATTATAAGGTTAAAAAATTGTAAGTCAAACCTTACCTTAAGGTTAGAGATTGTCAAATATAGGAGGAGACAAAGGAGTTATCCTGGTGGCTTCCCAAGGGAGATAGCACTCCAGGCAGAGAAAGCCAGCCTGAAAGTGACTAGTGTGTGTGAGGAATGACAAGAACAGCAGAAGCGGGGAGAGGAGGGTTTTTTTTGAGACAGGGTCTCACTACATAGTTCAGACTGGCCTTGAACTCACTATGTAGCCCAGGCTGACCTTGAACTCTCAGTGGTCCTCCTGCCTCAGCCTCCTGAGGAAGAGAGGGTTTTAGGAGTTAAATTTTCAGAGGAAATATAACAGCAATGGGCAGAGAGGACAGATCATGTTAGGTCTTGTTTTTTGGTCATTTTATCCAGAACTAAGCAGGAAGCCATCAGCAGGTTCTAAGTAAAGGAGTGGCAGGATGTAAGTTAAATTTTAAGAGACTTTATTTTTTGGTGTGTAGAGAACAGGCAAGAGCAGGGTAGGGGCACTGATTATGAAGCCACCACAAGATCTTGGGGAGAAAGAATGGTGGCTCGAACCAAGGTAGCAGCAATGGAGGTGGTGGTCAGGGGTTAAGACTGGAAATATCTTCGAGGTGAAGCTGACAGATTGAAACAGAAGAGCTGTGAGTCGTGTGAATGTAGAAGGAAAGAGAAGGCTGATTCACAGGTTTTGGCGCCAGTACCTGGAAGTTCAGATAAGGGCACTTTAATTGATAAGGAGAAGTCTTTGGGTGGAGTAGGTTTGGGATGGAGGTGGCTCGAGATCTGTTTGATCATAAGTGATTTTTTTTTTTGTTACTGGGGATTAATTCTGGCTTTCCATT
>NW_022900934.1:23357129-23364696 GCF_012274545.1 Fukomys damarensis
ATGATGATGATGGTTATTATTATTATTAATTATTATTATTATTATTATTATTATGATTATTATTATTTTATTATTATTTGTAACCGGGATCGAACTCAGGATCTTGCACTGCAAGGATGCGTGGTGCAACTGAGGTAAATCCCTGCCCTCCCAGCCCAGTTCTTTGTTTTTTATTTTGAGACAGGGGTCTTGCTACATTACCCAGGCTGAGCTCAAACTTACTGGTTCTAACTTCCCGGAGGGCTGGGATTATAGGCCTGCACCACCATATCTGGCTGATCATATTAGGTTCTTTATGCCTTTTAGGCTGCAAGTAGAGTTGGCAGTGACATTCAAATCTGGAGTTGAAGAGAGAGAGCGGAGCTGGAAATATAATTGGGAGTTGTCAGCCTATTGATGGTATTTAATGCTTTGGGACTAGATGAGATTACTGAGGGAGCACATATGTAATGAAGTGGTCTGGGCAGAATCTGGGACATTTGACTATTCAGATGCAGGAGAGAAGAAGAGTGAATCTCTGTCAAGATGCTCTGAAAGAAGTGAACATGTAGGTCCCCACAGAGGGACAAAGATTCATCATCTATATACACAAGCGGGGAGACAGAACAGGTGGGTACAGATCCTGGCATGAAGTCATGGTGGTGGGAGCTTGTAGCAGTTCCCCTCTGAGGGCTGGCTATCAGCTAAATGAAGCATGGGGAAAGAGGTACTGGAGGTTAGAGAAGAGGACATACAGTCAGTACGTGAGAGCCGAGGAGAGTGAATAAACCAGGGGGATGGAGTCTGATAGTGCAACAGCACTTGGAGAAATAGAAAGGTAGATCCAAATAACAGAACAGGATGATGTATTCAAGAATAGGAAGATTTAGTGTTCTGAAGATATTAGTTCTCCTCAACTCGATGCATAGACTTAAAGCAGTGTCACTTAAAGTTAATTTTTGGGGGGTTTTGGGGTGGAATCTGACAAGGTGAACTGAAATATATAAGGAAGAAGAAAGGCCATGAATCACCAGAGTAGGGCCAACAGGGGATCTTCTTCCCTGCCATCACAACTTCTAGTACGGCTCAAGTGATTAGCAGTGCAGAGCCAGCACAGAGATGGAGGTATAAGGCACTGGAACACAGAGACCACTGAAACTTACTCAGAATCACACATAAACAGAAACACTGTGGAGCGGAGGGCTGGGCTTTTAAAGAGTAGGTGCTGGAAATTTTTCATTTACATATTGGAAAAAAGTGAAATGCAAACCCTTACCTCTCACTGAATATTAAAACAAATTTGAGATGGATTATAAAGAGTTAAACGTTAAAGTCTTCAGAGACTAATACTTTTATGACCACAGGGGATAGGGAAGATTTAGTAAAGAAAACAGAGCATTAGCCATGAATGAAATATCAATAAATTGATTTTATTCTAAGAGAGTAAAGAGATGGGGCACGGACTGGGAGATGTTTGTGCTATAATCAACAAAGGACAAATACCCAGAATATGTCAGTGGAATCAGTAAGAAAAAGACAGTGGAAAAATTGACAATAGACATAGATAGGTACTGTGCACAAAACAAGTAATCAGAATGCCTAATAAGCCTATGAAAATATGTCCAATATCATTGCTCCCTGGGGAAATACATATGAGAACCACAATGAAGTAGGACTGCGTACTCGTTTAAGTGGTTAAAAGCCTCACCTCCAAACTAGATGTGGTGGTGCACACCTGTAATCCCAGCAGGCTGGGAAGCTGAGCCAGGAGGATCATAAGTTGGAGCCCAACATGGGCAACTTATTGGGTGTAAAAATAAAAAAGAACAGGAGATATAGCTCACTGCAAAAGCCCTGGGTTCATCCACAAAAAATAAAGTTAAAGCTTGGCAAAAGGGCTGGCAATTTAGCTTAGTGGTTTTACCACCTGCCTCACAAGCACAAAGTCCCAAGTTCTATCCTCAGCACCAAAAAAAAAAAAAAACAAAAAACAAACCTGGCCTGGGGATTTAGCTCAGTGGAAAGATAGCAGTTGTCTAGCGTGTGTGAAGCCCAGTACCATGAAAGAACAACAAAAACCTAAATGATGAGGCAAAAGATTGAACAGTCACTACACACACACACACACACACACACACACACACACACACACACAATGGACAGTAAAGTGCTTCAAACAAAGCTTAACTTCATTAGTCATCAGGGAAATGCAAATGAAAACCACAATGAGCTACTTTACTGCTTCACACATTCCAGAACGGCTAAAATGAAAAAGATTTGTCGGTACCAAATATTGGTGCTGAGTCTGGTGGCGCACACCTGTAATCTCAGCGCTTGGGAGGCTGAGATAGGAGGATCGCTATGACTTCGAGTCTAGTCTGGGCTATGTAGTGAGTTCAAGGCCAGCCTGATCTACACAGTTGAGACCCTGCCCCGCAAACAAAAACAAAACAACAACCCAAACAAATTCCGAATGTTGATAAAAGTGTAGAACAACTGGAACCTTTATACTGTTTATTTCAGGTAGGAATGTGAAAAAACATTAATAAACATAGTTGCCTATAAATTATATTTAATCATTTATGCAGAAGTTACATTTACTAAATTGTTTTGTAATAAAAAAAGTTTAAAATGTGCATCTTTAAAGCATACAAAGTAGTGCTATGTATTCCTTAGGGATACATGTAGATAGAATAAAAATATAAAAATACACAACCGAGTGATTAATCCTAGGTAAAGGGTTTAGTTTACTTCAGAGAGGAGGATGGAAATCTGCTCATCATAAAAAATAAAGGTCCAGGCCTGGGTATGCAGCTCAGAGACACAACTCTTTATTTCTTCAGCTGTATTAGTGGTACCTGTTTGGAATACAGCAGGATTGCATTCATTGTGGGGAGTTGGTACATGTATAACACATCTTAGTTCTTTTAGATCCCATCACTTTCCCCTCTCTTCTCCTTCCTCTATTTAGAGCACTTGCCTAACATATGTTAGTGCTGGCTGAGTTCAATCCCCAGGATTGGGGGAAAAAAATTATCAGTACAGAAATCTGTAAGTTTAATAGTAAGCTCCTTAAACAAATTTTTTGCATCATTAAAGTTTTTATCACATCTATTTGTTTATATATATTTTTGTTTGTTTTTTCTTTTTGGTACTGGGGATCAAACTCAGGACCTTGTGCTTGTGAGGCAGGCAACAGAACCACTGAGCTAAATCCCCAGGGCTGTTTGTTTTGTTTTTGTATTTTGAGATAGGATCTTGCTGTGTAGTTCAGGTTGGTCTTGAACTCACTATGTAGCCCAGGCTGGCAGCGATCCTTGTGCCTCAGCCTCTCAAGTGCTGGATTTGTAGGGATGCACCACCATGCCTGGACTGTATATCCTAAGTATTTCATAACGAATTGAAAAAGTAATCTTATGCAACCATTCAGTGAGGGAATCTTCCTCTTGGTCATTTCCTCCTTAAACTTATGTTGAGATTAGATCCAAAAAGGGTTTGGGAGGGCCAGGGATTTAGCTCAGTGTTTCCACTGCCTGCCTTGCAAGTGCAAGGGCCCGAGTTCAATCTTGGGTACCAAATAAATAAGTAAGAGTTTGGGCCATGATAATGACACTCTGCCTAATTCCATTTCATGCCATCCCTTAGGCAACCAATCTGGCTCCTGCAGACCCCAATGGCAAAGCGGACCCCTATGTGGTGGTGAGCGCTGGCAAGGAGCGGCAGGACACCAAGGAACGCTACATCCCCAAGCAGCTCAACCCCATCTTTGGAGAGTGAGGCCGGGCCTTAGAGTTGGGGAATCGGGGAGCAACTTGGCTGTCAGTCTGTGGCTCTGGGGCTCTTACAGGTGGCGGGCTTGGTGAGGCGTGAGATGGCGGCCCCACTCCAGACTACCTCTGAGGCCATCCTTCTCCTGGCCAGGGTCCTGGAGCTAAGCATTTCTCTTCCGGCTGAGCCAGAGCTGACTGTAGCTGTATTCGATCACGACCTTGTGGGTTCTGATGACCTCATTGGGGAGACCCACATTGATCTGGAAAACCGATTCTACAGCCACCACAGAGCAAACTGTGGGCTGGCCTCCCAGTATGACATGTGAGTCTGGCAGGGCCCTCGGGAGCTGTTCTACCTCTCTGACCAAACACTTGCAAGCTCACATTCCCCAGTTGTGTCTCTGGATCTTGAAATTTCACAAAGGGGAAGTAGGGTCTGGGGATTTAGCTTAGTGGTTTCACTGCTTGCCTTGAAAGCACAAGGTCTGGAGTTCAATACCCGTAGCCCCCACCCCAAATAGCAACAAAAAGAGGAACTAACTACCCCCTGCTAAGACTTGGCTTGGGTGTTAGGACCCTGTAACTAGTAAGTCATTCAACCTCTTGTGCCTCAGTATCTCATCTGCCAAATACAGATGGTAACAAGATCTCCTTCATAGTATTAGTCATCTTTGATTTTCATCAATTCTATAAACAAGGACAACCTGTCCTCTTGGGGTTCTGAACCTGGATCCCATGTCCTCAAGGGTCCTCATCCCTGCCCCTGTGCCTGTCTGTGACCATAGACGGGCACCAGCTGAGGCCTCTTCTTTTCCTTCCCTTAGGGATGGGTACAATGCCTGGCGTGATGCATTCCGGCCTTCACAGATCCTGGCAGGGCTGTGCCAGCGCTGTGGCCTCCCTGTCCCTGAATACCGAGCTGGGGCTGTCAAGGTGGGCAGCAAAGTCTTTCCGACACCGCCTGAGACTCTGCCTACAGGTACTGGCCCCTCTCTGCTGGACAGGCCAAGGGGAACAAGGTAGAGGTAGCCCGGTGCCGGTTTAGTGCACCCCTAAAGAGAGCTTGCTGAGGCAACAGGCAGAAAATTGTGTTTGGTTGAGTCAGAATGAGGTTCTTGGATGTTGCATAGAAAGGTCTTTAATTGGACCCCCTCAGAGCCATAGCTAATCAAGTTTCCACACCACAGGGCAGCTCCCCAGAGTGTCCACACAACAGCATGTGGCTGCAGAACTGATTCATGCCTCAGGAATGTCCAGAGGTCTATTCTCTGAACAGGGTCTGAGCAAAGGCTACAGCCCCTTCCATGCCCTGGTCCCCTGACTGCCAGCTCTTACCAACCCAAGTTGTTATAGCACTAACCCCTCCCACTTTGTGTGTGGCCCACTTGGCCTCCTAGTCTCCCAGCCCATGGACTTTATCCAGTGCTCTCAGTTTAGATCTTCTGAGGAGGGACAGGAGGTAGAAGGGAGAGTTGGCTATTGTGTGGAACTAAGTCCATGCACCTCCTGTTTCAGGTGTGGGGGGGGCCCAGTTGGCAAATGGGACCTCTGAAGAGGCCCAGGCATTACTTGTGCTGCGGCATTGGCAGGAGATGCCAGGGCTTGGGATCCAGCTGGTACCTGAGCATGTGGAAACTCGGCCCCTCTACCATCCCCGCAACCCAGGGCTGCTGCAGGTAAGGGGGGTGCTCAGGATCCAAGACTTAGGACTGGCAAAATCCAAGGATTTCCGCTTCGTTCTGGTCACTGGCACCCAGCATACCTTTTCTCCAAGACTTCTACTTGGGTCCCATCCTGCCACTTGACTATGGGCTCCTCATGCTGCTTGCCAGCATCCCCAGTCTGGTCTTGGAATCTTGGACCTCCATGCTGGGACTCTTTATTCTATTCCTGAATCTGATCTTGCAGGATCCTACCCCTGGGGCACCAAGTTTCAGACGTAGGATTCCCAATCTGACTTCAACCTTGTTCACTAAGACCTTAGGAACACCAGATCTTACTTTTGATCCCAATATTCCACTTCTGGGTCCTTACTCCTGAATCCTCAATCCAACCTTGACCCTATAACCCTTAGTCCAGACTCCACCTTCATGCCTATCCTACAGGATCTGCATGGATGCCCCTCTCCCAGCTCTTCTCTGTGGCCATGGGGCTATCAGGGGAGGTGGAGACCCTGGCATGACCCTCAACCTAGTCCTCTGCCCCCTAGGGATCCCTTCATATGTGGATTGACATCTTCCCCAAGGATGTGCCTGCCCCACCCCCAGTTGACATCAAGCCTCGACAGCCAATCAGGTGAGATAGAGAGTTCTGGCCCTTTTTCCCAAGGGGCAGGCACATCTTGGTCTGTGCATACCAGTGTCCTCTGAAAATCTGAGCCCCTCTGATGTGGGCGGAGATTGCTTGTAGGAGACATCCCTGCTCAGTACTAGTGGGCTATGACTGTCACATGCTTCTTGCCTTCCTTAATTCGGCCATACTGGTTTATATCAGGAGTCAGACCAAAGCCCTGTGTGACTCAAACAGGCCTGACAGCTAGCAGAGTTGGGCTAGTATTGCTCCTTTGCTAATGGCTGTCACCGAGGCCTAAGTCCTGGTCTGTGAAGTGGCAGGGCTCTGCTGAGTTATGTGCAGTTGAGGTCAGCGTGACCCCAATTAAAGTCCTTTCCCCTGAACTATCGCTTCTCACTGACCTTGTGGGTTGCTGGCTCATTGTGCCTGGTCCCAGTACCGGTTTCTTCTACCCTAGCAAGATAAGCAGTGCCTACTTCCTGACAGCCCTGCCTGGCGCCATCATGCCAGGTGTTCAGTAGTATTTCACTAGATTATCTCAAAGCTGCCTAGCTTCCTGTTCCTTCCCACGATTGTATTCAATAAATACCGGATGTGCTTGGGGGCTTTTGTTTTTGTTGCCCTCAGCAGCACTGACGAGGTCCCAAGACCCAGCCTCTTCACTCTGAGTCTCATTTCTGTCTGATTTTAAAAATTTTATTGAGTTTATTGGTACTTTTTAAGTATACAGTACAGTTACATTCATCATTGGGATCTTGTACCCTTATTTCTGTCTGTTCTGTAATTCACCTTGTGCTGTGGTGGCTCACAGGTCAGGACCCATGGTAGAGTTCCTGCTAATGTCCCTTCCCCACTCCCTACAACTGCTGACCACAGACTTTTGGGACCATAAGCCTTTGTGAACTGGGTGTCCATCACTTGTAAGCTGAGAATCTGAATGTCTTTCAGTCAACCCCTTCCCACCTGAGCTGGTCCAAGTGGAGTTCTGTGGAGGACGTGGCCACTTGAGTCACGGCTGGATCCAGATGCTGCCCCCCCCCATCTGTCACTTTCTGTCTCTGGGTTTGCTTTTCTTGGTGCCATTGTCAGGTAGCCTTTCACAGTCTGGGAGCAGACAGCTTCTAACAGTGCCAGGCTTATTTCCAGCCAGGCCACCTGAGCAGAGAAATGAACACCTTTCTACTTACAGCAGAAGTCTAGTGCCACCTGTCATTAGACCATCTGGGATCAAATACAGCTCCTCAAGCCTGTTGTTGTGGTCAGGGGGTTGTAATACACCTATAGGCCGGTCCCAGGTGATGTCACCAAGCATGCGGCCAATCAGGGCCTGTCTAGCCAGAATCACGTGGCTGGACTGAGGGGGTGGGGTCACTAGCAGAAAACGGTATTACCGACAAAGGAGGAAACTGATATTGAGCAAGAGAAGCAATCCTGTGACAGGCATAGACGGGCCACATGAGGGTAGGATCCAGGATGTTGCAGCCCCTCCTCCTGTCCCTCCCTTCCTGTCTGCTGTCCCCCCCCCC
>NW_022900934.1:23364744-23400602 GCF_012274545.1 Fukomys damarensis
AGACGGGCCACATGAGGGTAGGATCCAGGATGTTGCAGCCCCTCCTCCTGTCCCTCCCTTCCTGTCTGCTGGCCCCCCCCCCCGACTTCTCTTTGCAGACTGACTTTCCTCTCTGTTCAATCACCACTTTTCTGCACCCCTGGACTTCAGCTTGCACATCAGATTGGCTTGCAGTGGGTCCAGCTCTGCGTCTGCTTCTGTGCCAGTGTTTCAGGGTCCTGACTCCAAATTTATGGGAAGTGCTCATGTACTGTCTTGGGCCAGGACAGCATTCTTGGTGCCACCTGCTGTCCCTTTATGGGACCACAGGCATACTGGCAATCCAGCTGGGTACACATCAGGGGCTCAGTGAATGTCAGTGGCTTTGGCCCCAGTCCTTCTGGCTTCCTGCAGTCCTTCCTGGGACCCCTCTTGAGCCGGAAAACCATCCCCCAATACATCCCCCAGTTATGAGCTCAGAGTTGTCATCTGGAACACAGAAGACGTGGTTCTGGATGATGTGAATCCACTCACTGGAGAGATGTCAAGTGACATCTATGTGAAAAGGTAGGCCTGTGGAAGGGCTGGCCAATGGCTACCCTACGGGGGAAATGCGAGCAGGGCCTTGGGCTCTCTGAGTCTACAGCCTGTCCCCAAGCCCTCGTGTGCCCAGAGCTTCGTGAGGAACCAAGTTTGGGCCCAACCCTGACGCCCACCTGCCCTGCTGTCCCTTCCCCTGGCCCCAGCTGGGTGAAGGGGCTGGAGCATGACAAACAGGAGACAGATGTCCACTTCAACTCCCTGACTGGGGAAGGGAACTTCAACTGGCGCTTTGTGTTCCGTTTCGACTACCTGCCCACGGAGCGGGAGGTGAGCGTCCGGCGCCGACCTGGACCCTTTGCCCTAGAAGAGGCTGAGTTCCGGCAGCCGGCTGTGCTGGTCCTGCAGGTCTGGGACTATGACCGCATCTCTGCCAACGACTTCCTTGGTACTACTCAGCCTTCTCGACCCTCAAACCCTACCCCTGATTTCTACCCTCATTGTCCACCACCCCTTGCCTCCCTTGTCCCTTGGTTCCCTACTCTTAAGTCACCGCGGAGTCCTGGGATCTCAGACCCAGACCTGACCCTTTGTTCACTGGACTGGGGACAGTAACTTCCATTTGTGTTCACAGTCCCTGCCTCAGTCTGATTTTACCCTAGCCGAGGTCAACCCGGACCCTATGATCCTGACTTTGGCGATCTGACCTCAGTCCGTGGCCCTCTTCTGTTGGGATCGGACCACTGCTGGCAGTTGTGTGGTCCATAGCTGTGGCCTGACAACCATATTTTAACTTTTGGGGCCCCACTTCCAGCCCTGCTATGCAGCCTCCTGGCTGCTGACCAGTTAGACCTGAAGCTCACACCTAACCCAGTGCACTCTGATCCTGCAGGATCCCTGGAGCTGCAGCTCCCAGACATGGTGCGGGGCGCCCGGGACCCTGCACAGTGCTCCGTGCGGCTGGCCCGAGATGGCGCCGCGCCAAGGTGCAATCTGTTCCGCTGCCGCCGCTTGCGGGGCTGGTGGCCTGTAGTGAAGCTTCGAGAGCCAGAGGATGTGGAGCGAGAGGAGCGGGAGGCCAAGGCTGGCAAGAAGAAGAGGAAGAAGAGGAAGGGCAGGCCTGAGGACCTGGAGTTCACGGACTCCGGCGGCAATGTCTACATCCTCACAGTGAGTGCGGCAGGGCAGGGACGCGGGCCCGGCTAAATGCTCGCTTCTGTTCCCAGTGACACCCAAGTGTCCTTTCTTAGGGGAAGGTGGAGGCAGAGTTTGAGCTGTTGACTGTAGAAGAGGCAGAGAAGCGGCCAGTGGGCAAGGGACGAAAAGAGCCAGAGCCCCTGGAGAAACCTAAGTGAGTGGAGCCCAGCAGGACTGAGAAGAGGGCAGAGGGAGGACTGGCAGGGGCTTCTTGGTCATCCTGACTCGGTCCTTCTGCCAACAGCCGCCCTAAAACCTCCTTCAACTGGTTCGTGAACCCACTGAAGACCTTCGTCTTCTTCATCTTGCGCCGGTACTGGCGCATACTGGTGCTCCTGCTCGTGCTGGCACTCATCACGGTCTTCCTCCTCCTGGTGTTTTACACCATGCCCGGCCAGATCAGCCAGGCCATCTTCAGCCCCCTTCACAAGCCCTGACTCCAACTGTCCTGAGACACAAGTCCTTCCTGCCAGTACGAGCTGTCTGAGTTGAGTGCTTTCTTTCAGTAAAACTTAATCACTTGTCCACCGGAGCCGGATATTTGTGTAGGGTGGGCTACCACAGGTGGCAGAGGACACAGGCGTTCCTGAGTAGTTTCAGGCGATGGGGATTTGCTAAAATGCACACGGATGGAAGACCAGAACCTGCTTGGGGGCTCATGGCATCCACTCATTCTCACTGGACAGTCAGCATTCGGGCAGGTCACCTGCTGCCCGTTCCTGGCTGGGACTGGGTCTCCGTGGTTCTGCCATTCCACATGGAAGCACTTTGCTATTTTATTCATTCCTTACTAACCCTAGGAGGGAGCACATCTGTTAGAACACTTCTGGTTGTGAGAAATTCCGATCCTGAGGGAATTTATTGGTTTGGTTGGCTGACTTCAGATGCAGCTAGTCACCAAGACCAGCTCTCTGCCTCTTGGCTTAGCTGTGCCACCCCTGGCAGGTGGTTTCCCCCTCCGGAACTGCAGAATTGCTGCAGCAACCTTGTATTTCCCTCCTTACCACAGAAGGAAAGAAAGTGGCCCTCTTCCCACAGGACCTGGCTTGCTTTGGTAACTGTGGCCAGGGGGAAACTTAGGGTGGGATACTAACCCTCATCCCAAACCACGTAAGCTAGGAGCGTGAACAGCGGTTCCCAGGAAATTCAGGATGCTGTGAACAAGGGGATGGTTCCTGAGTAACCAAATTCAAGGATCACCGTAGCCATGCTGTCACCCCCCATTTCTAGATAACTGGTGTTCACAAAGACACATCACTCTTGGACTATCACAGGGGTCCTGTCATTGTACTGTTCTTTGCATATGTCCATGCTGCTAAGTTGGTACAGTCATTCCCTGAGACATATTCTGATAAGCTGAGCAGGAGTTACCATCCCAGCTTTCTGGGCTACGGTGGTGAGGCCCCTGGACCATAGTTGTCTACATACAGGAAGGGCTAAGGGAAGCCCTGTAAGTCCTGAGCCAGGGCTCTGGTGCTGCCCTGCTCCAAGATGGCCCTTGCTATCTTCCCTACTTGCTTTTCAGTTTTGCTTCCATCAGAAGCCACCAAAGACCAGGATGCACTTTTCTCTGTGTCGAGGGCCGGCACAAGGCTTGGCACAGAGCAGGGTCAGTAAGGTAAGGTCAGGTGACTGAGCCTATGGTCGAGTTCATGGCTGTGGGGTGTAGCTCCAGCTGCAGCTGTCACCAGAAATGGCAAATCCCAACCTTCACTCAGGGCACTGGGGTGTCAGCCACTCCACGAGCCTGAGGACTCTGGACAAGTCCATCTGGTCATAGCAGACAAGGGACTGAGCACTGAGCTATGTAGTAACATCAGTCTGGGACAAATAAAACCCCATTAGGTAGCATATGCCCATGTCGGGCTCCCCAAGGGCATATGGCTCTGACTTGTCAGCCACTTCAATATTGGGCTAAATGATGGGCTGGTCTCAGGGTCCAGCCAGACCCAAGAATCACACAGAGACCAGTGAGTACTATCACAATCAAAATTTATCAACCTGGGGTTGGGGAGATGGGGAGTGTGGGGGATGGAAAAGGCTGAGGAATAGAACCACAGGCCAAAGACAAATAGGAGAAAGAAAAACCAAGGGGAAAGATGACTACGTTGTCTTCCCTAGGTCAATTTTCTTCTGGATGGCACGGGCTGAGTGGTAAATGAGCGAATCGATGAGGCCAGCCACTGGGGGAGAGACAGGGCTAGCACCTTGATCTAGCAAGCCCTGTCACCCAACTGGCCAGACCAGTATCTCTCTTGACCCTTGAAATGCCCCTTCCTCCCCAACCAAAATCTGAGGACCAGGCTTTATACTCCCCTCCTGACTCGCGCCGGAGACACCTGGGGCTTCTTACCAGTGAACATGCCCCCGATAATGGCACACACACCCGTCAGGAAGTGGGTGAAGGACCTGGCAGAGGAAGCAGGGGCTCAGTGGGCACCTCGTTCCCACAGGCCCTGGTCCTGGTCACTCTTGTCCCCATCCTCACCTGTGCTTCTCTGTCAGTTTCACCATCATGGGCGAGAGCTCATACAGCACGAAGACTCCAGGAAGTCCTTGGTCACCCAGCAGCCCATTGGCGACCTTCTCGTGTCTGGTCACAGAGAACTGGTTTGTCCTTAGCACCTAAGGCGGGAGGGAGCCAGGGCCAGAGTTGGTGTACGACCTGGCCCCAAGTCCCAGCCCTGGCCCTGTGCCTACCTCGTCTTGTGCCTTGACTGTGTGGAGGGGACAATGAGGCACCATGTTGGTAATCAACACTTCAAGACCTGGGGACCACCTAGACCTCCCTAGCCCAGCCTTGTCATCCTGATTTCCCCTCTGATCATCAGCTCTTTATAGTTTATCAATCCAAGCTCTATCTGGTGGCTACTTTTCCTAGGGGTTCAGGATGAGAAGCAACTCTCCAAGGCTGTATCCTAAGGTAGAACTGACACCCTTGCCCTCACATTCTACCACCCCATGGAGAGGCTGCTCCACAAACCCCAGCAGGAACAGAACAAGGCCCAGGCAGGCTTGGTCTGCCTAACCCCCAGGCCAGGTCAGACAGTGGGTGGACAGGGGCACTGAAGGAATGGATGGAGTCTGTCTGGCCAGAATAAAGAGCAAGTGCTTCAAATCCAGGCCCTGGGCCTGCCTCTTCCTGTGAGGGCAAGTCATCCACCCTCTGAGCCTCAGGTTTTCATCTACCACATGGGGATATAAGTAGACTTCACCTCCCAGACTGAAGGGACTAAATGAAGTACCTCAAGTGCTTGGCACCAAGCAGGTGACTGACATCTGAGGTCCTTCAAACTCACCTCCCCATCTACTTTCATGTACACTGTGGGCACCACCTTCACGAAATACTGGAACATCATGGAGGCTGTAGGGAAAAGAAAGCACCAGCATGGGTGCCAGGCAGGGCTTTTGCAGCAGGGGGCTACCTCCCAGGCTGGTACCTTGGGGTGCAGTGACATTAGTATGGTCCAGGGGGTTCACAATGCCCGGGTAGTCCTCCCCAAACGACAGGTGCTGGATGTAGTGGGTCATGTTGATCTGTAAGCAATACCAGCCTGAGGCCCAGACAGTCCCCAACCTGTGCAAAGCTCAGTAGTATAGCAGCAGACAAGGATGCCTGGGTGTCTGTGCAAATGGGGAAACAGAGAGGGAGGCAAGGAGGAGACATCCCCAATTCCCATCCAGAAACTCCTCAGTCCACAGTCTCCTGAGGCTCCAGAGGTTAAACACTGGCTTCAGATACACTGGGTACACACAGACCACGAACCAACTCTGAGAGGCAGGAACCAGCTCTGCCTCAAGTCATGAAGGCTGAGGCTGGAGATCTGTAATCTTCAGCTGTACTCCCTTTCTGTTGCAACCTAAATCAAACTCAGCCACTCCAGGGATCTTTTCTTTGGGGCGGGGGAACCAAACTCAGGACCTTGTGCTTGCCAGGCAAATACAGTGCCACTGAGCTAAATCCCCAGCCCACTCCAGGGATCTTTTAAAAAATGCCTATCTGATTATGTTATGATCCTGCTTAAAGTAGGCCAACAGTCTTCCTCTGTGCTTGGAGGAAAGACCGGACTCCTCAGTGTGGCCTCAGAACATGGTGTTCTCTACAGTCCTGCCAATTTCCTCAATCTCACCCATCCACAAAGGCCCATGCAGTTCCTCAGAACTACCACAGGTCTCCTGAGCTTGCCCTGAGGTTCCCTATGACACTCCTGTCCAACCCCATCCTTGCCCCTAGCCCGCTCAGTTGACAGTTTAAGTCACACTCAAACCAGGCATGGTGGTGCATGCCTATCATCCTAGCACTTAGGAGGCTGAGGCAGGAGGAACACCGTGAGTTTGAGGACAGCCTGGGCTCCATAGGGAATTCAAGGGCAGCCTGAACTACATAGCAATAACCTCTCTCAAAAAAAATTAAATAAATAAAAAGCCATTTCGCTCTCCCTAAGATGGGGTCCTCAGTGGAACAGGGCATACTGTTCTCTACGTGCTCCCCCACCTCAGAGTAATGAAAGCAGCAGCCACGCCTCCCACCCAACCTGCCCTCTGTGGTTTCCATCGTACGTACGTTGTCAAGACCGAAGCTCTGCAAGTCATGGACTAGGAGAGAAGGGACAAGTGGTCATCAGGGGGAGCAGGACAGGCTTCCTCTTTCCGCCCTCTGGAGTGCGACCCAGCTGGCTCTTCTTTGACCCCTCATCTCCTTCAAGCCTGGCTCCTCCTGGTCCCGCTTAAGAACAGCTAGAAAAGGTCTGTCCTGGGCCCATGAAGATCTACTCCCTCCTTGGGAGGTCAGTAAACCCCAAACCTCTATTCCCACCAAGGTCTTGCTTGTTCTCAGAAAACAAAACCCACTGATTCTCTCATTAACTGGAGCTAACCGTCAGTCACTGAACCCCAGTGCTTGGGATGTAAGAATACTAAACTCTCCTCTGCTCCTAGCTCAAAGCTCCCCAAAGGGAATCCCATGGGCACCCTGTACCAACTGTTCCAGAACAAGTTATTTCTGCCTTCTAACCCCAACTGCTCCTGCTGCAAGGAAGCCTACCTCAAAGACACACCCCAGTGCTTTTGATGGTCACCCATCAGGCAAACCAGAGAAGGGCCCAATCTCAAACCCATCCAAACCTCCCCCATCCTAGGAGGGCAGCTGCCCCAGAAGTAGGAGCTTGGCCTCCCTGGGGGACAGGGCCACTTACTCTCCACAGCATGTACTGCAGCATGGGGAGGGAAGGAGAGAGAAGGGAGGAAGAGAACAATGATGAGAATTATGGAGCAAGATATATGGCAGGAGAGAGGACTGGAATATTCCTGTCTCAGCAACAGGGTCTGCCCTGGCTAACAAGCTTCTTCCTAGTGCCCTCCTTAGTGAGCCCTTCCCTGGTCACAGAAGAATACAAGATGGCTTGGGGAACAGAAGTATGCTGGACCAAAAGAAAAAAGGACCTAGGACATGCCTGAAAGCCCCTTTCCTAGCTGTGTGATCTTGGGGAAACCACTGCCCTTTCTGGCTCTGTGTTCTCTTCTGCAAAGGGCTGTTATGAGGACCCGGTAGGATCCAAAGTAGGAAAATACTTGGTAAACTTAACAATATAGACGATACCACCTCACCCATATCACTAGTCAACCTGGCTGTCAGAGAGTAGCTTTCCAGGCCTCAATTCAGGCAGATCTCTGGCCTGGGCAATGGCAGCTTTGTGTCCGAACACCCTTCCACATGGTCCACAACTCGGACGACGGCCCCCAGGAGAGGAGCAGAGATGCCCTGCCTCTTCGGCACTGCCTCCTCCAGAGTGCCTGCAGGCCTCACGCCTGCACTTGACACTGATGGACAATGGTCGTCACTGATCGTCTTCTTGCACCCTTCCCTGCCCGCTCCAGAGTATCTAACCCTGCTTTTACTCATCCTTCCAGCCACCCATTCTCACGATGCCTTGAACTTGCTGAGCACATTCTCGCCTTTGGGACTGGCATTTATAGATAAACACATTGCTGGATCCTCACTCTCCTCAGGTCTTTGCTCAAATACAGTCTTTGCCTGACTGCCCTAATTAAAATGGCAGGACAGAGGACTGGAATATTCCTGTCGCAGCAACAGGGTCTGTCATAGCCCTCATCTCCGTCTTCATCTTATGTCCTTTCAGTCCATATTACTTAATACATACCCCTTTACATACTACATTATTTTACATACTTATTTATTATCTGTTTCTTTACTAGAATGTCCTGAGGTCAGGGAACTTATGGACTATTGGATCTTACCATTTTGACCAATGGTGGTGAATTTATGGTACATGTGCTGCAGCTGGCTATTTGTATCACTGACAGCTCTAGAAGGTTCATCATCACTGATCTAGACTAACACATGACACATGATAAGTGATTGATTACTAAATGGCTAGTGAATGCATCAATGAATGAATCAGGATAAATCTCACTTATCATTCCTGAGAGGGAAGTACTGTATTAGCATCCCCACCTTACAGAAGATGACATTAAGTAGAGTTCCATAATTCCCAAATATGACACAGCAGAACCTGTGCTCTGACCCAGCTTTGCTTCCTTAAAACCTCACACAGAGGTCATCTGTATTAAGTGCTACCACTTAAACAAGTGCCTACAACAAGCAGGCTCTGTGCTATAATCTTCTTGGTTTTCTTTTTTGTAGTATTGGTGATTGAACCTAGAAGCCTTGCATGCCAGGCAAGTAAGTAGTGCTCTACCACTGAGCTACATACTCGACCCCTAAAAATCTTTAACCTGCCCAAATATCCTGAGGTATAAGTACTATCATCTCCATTTTACAAAGAAGGAAATTGAAGCTAAAAAGAATAGAAATTTCCCAAAGTTACACAGCCAGTAAGATTTGAAACTGATATGTGAAACCAGGTAGTCTGGCTCCTCAGTCTGTCCTCTTAACCACTGAGGTGCCGGCACACTCTGGGCCAAAGACAAAAGAACACCAGGAAGAGAGGGCACTCCAACTCGCCAGGAGGGCATCCAGGGTCTCAACTGCCCCACGGATGCAGGGCCACTCACCATGAACATGTGACTGCTGGAAGCTCTTCCCAGGGGCAAAGTGAAAGTTTCCAGCCACCTGTAGGGAATATTTCCTCTCATTCTCCAGCAGTGTTCTCTCGACCTCCTGAGGACCTGAGTGGGTCCTCAGTTCACTGTGAAGCTCTGTTGACCCAGCTCAGTGCAGCTGCCCTCAATCCCTCTTGGTACCTTGTTCACTTCCAAGAAGCCATACACCTGGCAGCCTTCATTCTTCTGCTCCTGCATCTTCTGGCTGAAGCCTTCTCGCCGGCACTGCTCAATAGTGTCTGGGTTCTTGAAGGCCCAGCCTCGACGGCGGTAGGCCTCCCGCACATCTTCACAGGTGTTACAGCACCTGGAGCACAGGGGACAGGGCTGAGAGCATGACCAGCACAGGGACCACAGGAAATAAAGGCTGAGCCGTTCTGCAGTCCTTCCTGCTACAGAGCCTCTGCCTGCCTCACCCCCGACCATCAGGTCTGCTCCAGTGTTTCCTCAGTGGCAGCAGGGTTGTTCAAAATTCATGTTCCCATTCTGTTTGGGTGCTGAACAGATGTTGGACAAATCATGATGGCTGCAAAACAGTGAATGTTCTTAATGCCACTGAATGGTACACCTACAAATAGTTAAAAAGGGGCCGGGGTGCAGCTTAGTGGTAGAGTGCCTGCCTAACATTTGTTTATTTACTTCTGGTATCTGGGATTGAACTCAGGACCTTGTGCTTGCCAGTCAGGTATGGCAACACTGAGCTATACCCCCGGCCCCCTGCCTAACATCTGAGGAACTGGGTCTGATTTCCAACACCACAGGATAAAAAAAAAAAAGATTGATAAATTTTATGTTACATGTATTTTACCACCAAAAAAAGCTTCTTCTCCTTTTTTTTTTTTGGCACTGCTGGAGATCAAAATCAGGGCCTCAACACATGCTAGTATATGCCAGCCTAACTCTTAGAAACTTAAAAAAATTTTTTTTTCCCAGGCCTTACCCAGACCTACTGACTCAGCCTCTTAAGAGGTCAGAGCCAGCGAAACAATACAACAGTGAGCAGACACTGGGGGCCTAAGATCTGGGCTGGGCCTTCCCCATCAGGGCTTCATATACAATATACGTTTAGTTTTTGTATGATCTATGTAGTGAGGTGATATGGCTGGGCCTGAGGACACAGTGCCAGAAGCCAGGTAAATGAACTTCAGAGACCATCTCTGTCCATTTTTCGAGGGTGAAAAGCAGGGACCACTTGAGCCTTCCTAGGTCTGAAGCTCCCAGGCAGGGCCTTAATTATTTGCACCAGATCACTAACTGAGGAATGCACCCCATCTTCTCTTAAGTTCTTGGTATGACCTTCCCACCTGCCAGTCTCACCAACCCTGAGGTTGGCTAACAGGCAGCATCTGATGGGATTCCGCCCCCTGGGTATGGCTCACTTGATGTCTTCCGACTCAGCACCATAGCAGCTCTCACAGCGATCAGGATTCAGGGAATCTGGGTCAAACACCGTCACCTCGACTTTCCCAAGCTCTAAGGGAAGGGCAAGGGCACAGACATCAACTGGGGGCACAGATAGTGACATCTCTAGCCCTATTTCCTGCACAGGTCCAGAGCCATCAGTTTGGGGATCTTGAAGTTAAAACAGTAGCTAACATTTACATATGTAGTAGTATGGGTCAGGCATTAAGCACCTCTATATATCTATATCTGTTAAGACTTTTAATAAAAAGTAATAAGACTGGGCGTGGTGGTCCATGCCTGTAATCCTAGCACTCTGGGAAGCCAAGGCAGGAGGACTGTTAAGTTCAAGCTAGCCTGGGCAACTCAGTGACTTAGTAAGACCCTGTATTTAAGGAAAAATAGGGCTGAGATGTTGTTCAATTCCCAGTTCCACACACTCACACACACACACACACACACACACACACACACACAAACATTAACAGTAAATACTAAACACTAGATACAGATCACTGTACTTCACATACATTGTCTCATTTCAACCCCACAGTGACTCTATGAAGACAGACATGAAGCTGAGGAATAACACACAGTGCTTGGTACAGGAAGCTGCTTAGAGTAACAAAAGGAGGCTAAAAGTTACTTTATACATATAGATGCTCTTCAATTTATGATGGGGTTGGGGTTAAGTACTGATAAACCATTATAAGTTAAAAATATGGTAAGTTGAAAATGCATCTAATACATCTAACCTACACCATAGCTTAGCCTATCCTGCCATAAACATGCTCAGATGACTTAAATTAGCCTAAAGTTGGGCAAAACTACCTAACACAAAGCCTAAAATTTTTTATAAAATCCTCATTATTTACTGAATACTATACTAAAAGTGAAGAATAGAATAGCTACAAGAATATACTTTTGCACCATCATCAAGTCAAAAAATCTTAGGCCAGATAACTAGGGGACCCACTGTTTTATTTGATCCTTTAATCCACGGGATGAGGTACTACTATTTATCACTTTATAGTTGAGGCTCACAGACTGCAAGAGACAAAAACAGACCTTGAGAACTAAATTATTAACCTTGAACTGCCTGCATTCCAAAAGGAAGAATACTGAGGGTTGAATGCAGCCAAAGGGCGAGGGAGACAAATACTCAGGAAGCTTGGGTTTATCTGAAGGAGCTGGACCAAGGCAGCAGCATATAAAGTCCATCCTCAAGCTTCTGTTACACAAACTACAATAAACAGAACAAAAGCCATGTAAAGTACCCAACTCGAATATAAAAGCTAGAAATACTGCTCTGCTTTTGTTTTTCCCTCAATACCAGGGATTGAATCAAGGGCTTTGTGCTTTCTAGGCAAGTACTGTAGTACTGAGCTGTATCCTCAACCTTTTGAGACAGTGTATCCTTAAATTGCCGAGGCTGGGCTAGAACTTTTGATCATCCTGACTCAGAATCCTGAGTAGCTAGGATTACAGGAGCGTGCTACCATGGCTGGCTCCACTCTACTTCTTTTTTGTTTGTTTCTGTACCAAGGATCGAACACAGGACCTTGCTCTTGTAAGGCAGGTACAATGCCACTGAGCTAAATCCTTTTTTGGTTTTTTGAGACAGGGTCTTGCTATGTAGTTAAGGCTGCCCTTGAATTTACTACATAGCCCAAGCTGGGCTGGAACTTGCAGAGATCCTCCTGTCTCAGCCTCCCAAGTGATGGGATTACAGGTGTATGGTACCCTGGGAAGTAAGTTGACTTTCTAGTCTTTAATATGTCAATGAGCCTGCCATAGACCCCTTGCCAGAAGGTAAGACTTGGGTATATCCAGCTCTAGGATCTGAGATCCAGCCCCCTGCCTTGGTTACCATGCCTCTCAGCCTCTGAGCTCACGGGGATGCCATCCTTGTCTAGTCGTTTTTTGAACAGGTTGTGTTCCACATCCAACTGCTGCTCCCCAGCCACATCCATGGCATCAATGCTCAAATCTGAAAACAGGAAATCAAGTTTAAATACCAGAACCTTAGCGCGTGGGGGTCTGGATTTTGGAGGAAAGGAACCTGTCTGGGGCAGGACAGGAGCCAGAACTGGTTTAGGGGAAGGAGGTTGTCCTGTGTTCCAGTTCTGAATCCAAGGCTGGATGTGAGAATCTGGAAGCCCACTTGGAAACCCTGGCATCTCCAACTCCCACCCTCCGGAGATACTCACAGGCACAAGGCATGTGCGGGAAAAGAACATCGATGTTGATCTTCAGTTTATCTCCCCGTGACTTGTCCACGTAGAGTTCAGGATGCACCTGGGGCGGCGCTACGTCAGTCAGATTGGGCCCCAAGCCCTTCCCCACTCCCATCCCGAAGGTCCTACCTTAGAATGACCCGCCCGCCCACGTGCTAGGCCGCGCCACTTACCTCTGTGGTGAGGTAATACTGCAGCTCCGACAGGAACAGTAACAGCATGAGAAGGCCGCTGACGATGGTCACTGCCGGGCGGGGAGCGAGGGTCAGAATGGCCTCTGTTCCACTCTCTCGCACACCAGCAGGCCGTCCAGAGTCCAGGCGCCCGGGCCAAGCTCTAGGACACCCCGCTCCCCGCAACCGCACCCCTGCCGCGGCCTACCCGTGGCGCCCCCGCAGGTCTTGACCCGGAAGTCGTCCAGAGTCTTGGGGTAGGCATCGAACTGTTTGAGCTTCCCCAACGCCTCCATGGGGACCGGCCGGAAAGGAGATGCCAGCCCGCCCGCCCCGGCAGCCTCTTGTTTCCGGCCGGGAGCCGGAGCCACGCCCCTTGCTTCCCTCACGCAGGCGCAGCAATTCGCGCGCCTGGCCCCACCCCCACCTCTAATCTGACAGACTGCTCCGCCCACCGATGTTGCCACGCCCCCTTGTGCTAGAGCTGCGTCTGGCACGCTGCTGTGAAAGCTTGGTGGTTTGCACTGTACTTCGCGGATTAAGGTCCTGGGCGGAGGTCTCTGCCGGCTAGAAATACTGTAGCAGTAGCGGCCTTCGGTAGTCTTGTGCTAGGAACCGTGTCAAGTGTTTCATTTCAAATCTCTTGCATCTTTTTTTTTTTTTGTTTTTCGAGACAGGGTCTCACTGTGTAGTTGAGACTGACCCAGAACTCACTATGTAGCCCAGGCTGGTCTTAAACTCACAGCGATCCTCCTGACTCAGCCTCCCTAGTGCTGGGATTACAGGCGTGCGGCACCACGCCCGGCTTCTTGCATCTCTTAGAACAGCGGATGTTCAGGGTCCCTGCAATGACCAGCAGCGTCATTATCACCTTGGAATTGGTTAGAAATGCAAACAAGTGGGGCCCACATACTGAGTCAACAAGTGTAGGAGTGGCGCTGTGGTGATTCTGATGTTGTTAAGGGGTGAGAATCTCTGCCCTGGAAAGTGGGTGTTAGCTTCGTTTCCCAAAGAGCAGACTGATTAATAGCAGGACTTTAATCCAACCCGGTTCTTCTAGACCTCAAGATATTCTGGGAACGAGGGCTTCATGGTTTGGTTTTACGTCCCGGTGGTTTTAAGTACTGCTTTCTGGGTTGCCCTAAATTATTTTCTAGACCCTGGGCTCCTCACTGTTGTGTGCCACCCCTCCAGGCATAGACTCAAATGTGTGGAGCTTAAACTCTCCAAGCATTGCACCCCATTGTCCGGAAAGGAACAGCTCCCACAGTAATACAACCAAGGTGCCCCCAAAGTTTCGTTTGTCCAGAGGTGGGTTGGGGGAGGTGTTGGATCATGGGGGTGCTATACTCATGATGCGTTCACAGTGGAACGTGCTACCAGGAGTCCTGTGGGAAGAGGTGGGTCACAGGGGCCTTGCCTTTGGAGTGTCTCTCTCTGTCTCTCTCCCTCCCCACCTTCCTGCTTTCTGTGTTCCTGGCTGCCATGAGTTGAGCAACTTTCCTCCACCCTACCCTTCCACCAAGCTATTTCTGCTTTGTAACCAACCAGTGATAGACTGAACCTTCTGAAACTGTGAGCCAAAATAAACCTCTCCTTAAATTGTGTGTGTCAGTAATGAGAAGGCTGGCAGAGAAGGTGTCAAGGAAAAAGAAACTAATGGATTTGGATATCATAGGAGAGAGGGGATCATACATATATGTGTGTGTATATATATATATATATACATATATGTATGTATGTATATATATTGGTATGGGGAATCGAACTCAGGTCCTTGCGCTTTTGAGGCAGGCGGCAGAACCCTGAGCTAAATCCCTGGCCTTCATTTCAGAGCCAATTAAAAAACTCCATACTTTACTTTTTAATCATTTTAACTAGTTTCGAGGGTCTCCTCTCAAGTGATATAGGAATTGTCTCCCCTGGCATCTTCCATCTCAGCGCAGTCAGCATGCTCTAGGAGGGTGAGCAAACGGATGGGTAGGCAGGATAGGAGAGACTGGAGGGATGTGAAATGTAGAGGTTTGGGAAGCTGTGGAGGCAAACAGGACAGAAAGAAGCTGGTGACTTCTGTGGCCTTGGAGACACAACCTTCCAGGCAGAGAAGCCAGGGTGCTGCCTGCCACATGAGCCATTGCTTGAGCCAGACATGAAGTACCGGTGGAAGATTTTTGTCCTGTGGGTCTTTTGGGTGCCCAACTTGTGACTGACGGCCCCCTACCTGGATCTGACCCCTGAATCAGCACTCCAAGAAAAATTTGAACCTTTGGTTCAAATTTGGGGTGCATGGCTGTCCTGGAACCTGCAGCTGCTCCTCCTATAACCACAGAGTTGGAGAATGGATCTGGCTTGGAGAATGCCAGGGGAAGACTGCAGCATACTCGCTGGGGACAAAAATTCCCTGGAGGCTGGTCAGTGCAGCACCAGTCTTGTAAAACTCCCTTTCTTCTCCACGCCTAGCCCTTTCCTGTTTTCTGCCCCAAACTCCTGCCCTTAGCCTGGCTAAGTGCTTCTCCCTCTTCAGCCTCAATCCCTCATCTCTGGATGTGGGTTCACTTACTCAGGCCTGCGTCCTTCCACTGGAAGCTGATACCTGGCCCCAGCGATCAGCCTCTTTCTCTTGCTGTAATCAGGGCAAGAACTCAGTAAGTAAGCTTGGCAAAGTGTGGAAGAAGACGTTGAAAGTGCTTCCCAGTCCCTTGGTGTGTCATTTTGATTTCCACGGTGTGACTTGTTTGGTGCTGAGGAACTCACAAATCCCACCCGGCTCTGACCTCAGTGACGTGGATCAGCACCACACGGTCTCCAGATAGGCGCTGAAGAAAGGGAGGCACAGCAAAGCTTGGGCTTGCCCTTAGTTCCGTCCACTCAGTCTCCCTCCCAGGATGAGCCAGGCCCCTGCCCAGGGCTGAGACACCTACAGGGAACCAAACCACAGGACTCTTCCTTTGTCCCAAGAATGCCAGTGACCAAGGCTCTTGGAGGCAGCAGTTGCTTCAGCTTTCTAATCGGGCATGAACTTCACATGCTCTGATCGACAAGGTGATAGAAGCAATGTTCCTAGATATTCTGTGAGGGACTGAGGAGGGGTCACTTCAGAGGAAGACACCAGGTGCTCCAGGAAGAGTCTATGGTGGCTTAGTGGGGACACCGGATGGACTTTTCCAGGTCTCTAGAGTTTTGTGAAACTTTTCCACCTCTCATTCTTTCTTAGATTTTGGAAAACTATTCAGTTCCCTAGAGGAGTAAGAGATACTATAGTTAAAATGAGGTGAGGAGACAAGAAAGAAAGATACAGCCTCAGGCCAGCCCTCTGCCCTTCTTTCTTGTGTACAACTAGGCTAACTGGCTGGATAACCGAGGTGAGTATTTGTCTGCATGGCTTTGTTCTGCACCAGAGAAATCTTCTTCCTCCATCGTGATGGGGAGCAGCTAGCTGATGCTCTGTTTTGGGCTCCAAGGTGACTGTAAGAATTTATCCTACTGTGTCCACAGTCTATATACCCTGGAGGGGCTGAGCTCCATTCTCCCCCCAGCTCCCGAGGCAGCCTGCCACATTAGGTGTTGAATTGAGGGGATGCAGAATAAGACAGGATTCATCCTGCTGACACACACATCTTTCATCTGCCGGGCCACCCTGGATGGATTAGAACAGCAGAGAAAGTGATCCCTTTACTGAGAGAATGCTAATCAGACCAAAGGCCCCCCAGGAGAGCCTATCTATGCGGAGGACAGAAGCACAAATGGAAGTTGCCTGTCAGCTAGGATGTCAGACAAGCTGACCATTCACATGTGATGCCCACATGAGGTCCACCACATCTAGTCTTTTTTTTTTTTTGTACTGGGGATCGAATTTGGGACCTTTGTGAGGCAGGCTGTGGAACCACTGAGCTAAATCCCTAGCTCCTGTTTCTTTTTTCTTTTTGGTTTTTTTGAGACAGGGTCTCACTATGTAGTTGAGACTGACCTGGAACTCACTATGTAGCTCAGGCTGGTCTGGAACTCACAGCGATCCTCCTGCCTCAGCCTCTGGAGTGCTGGGATTACAGGCGTGAGCCACCACGCCCAGCGCCCCTGTTTCATTTTAAATAAGAAAATTACCACAGAAAATAGTTGGGATGGATGGAATTTTTAACCATATTACAATGTTTTCTCATGGATTCTTTCCTCAAGAAAGACCAAAGGGCTTTTCCTTCCCACTCTGCTCCCTGGTTAAACCTGGCTGGGAATAGACTGTGCCCCTCTCAGGGAGAAGCACTACAGCCTGCCCAGCTTCTTGCCCTTTGTCATTCTTGTTGCCTTTGTATTGACTGAGAAGCCCTCTCTTATCACCTGGGCCCTGGCTGAGTCCCAAGGTGAAGGCTGTCTTACAACACAGCCTAAACGCAGGAGCTCACAATGTGACTTGGTGATGAGGCCCCTTCCTAGGCTGCAGAAGCCTTGGCCCCTTGGATCTGACTTGAGGGCTGGAGCAGGCCAAAGTATAGGAGACATCTTGACAGGAAACCAATATGGGCAATGCAGGGGCCACATATGGATGGTCAGCCTGGTGCTCAGTAAAAGCCTTCCCTGATCCCTCTGTCTTCAACGAGTAGTAGTAATTAAGAGAGAGCCAAATTTGAATAATAATTCTGGCCTAGGACTGGGGATGTAGCTCAGTGACACCTGAGTTTGGCCTGGTACCTAAATAATAAATAAATAAAGTCTCATCTCTTCCTTGACTCCAAATCAATGTCCTGGGAATAAAGAACACCTACACACTCCCAGATGGACACATTTCACAGCCTTGTGGAGACATTTCTCCTCTGACTCTGGCCCCTATCTTACCTTCAAGTCTCTGCCCCAGCCAAATTTCAGGTCCTATGAAGACATCTAACGACCCCCCCGCCGCCATGTTTTTGTCACTCTTGCTTTCCTTTGCCTGCTAAGTGTGGTGAGCAGAGTTGAGCCTGCATCCCTGTGCCCCCATGTCACGTGGCGTGCTCCCTGCTTCTTTCTCCTGCCCTGCCCACGGCACCTTTGCCACTATTCTTCAGGGTAGTTCAGAAGGAGGCAGGACATGAAGTTGAAGATGTCATCTGTCCCTGTCCCAAACTAAATGAGGACCCTGCCTGTGGGCTGCTTCCTCACCCCTACAGATACTTCTGGCAGCCCTACTCTAGGTCCTAGACCCGCAGCTGGCTCCAAACCTGCAAAGCCTGACTCTGCCGGTAGGCTGAGTCTGACTGATTTGATGAGCACTTCAGGGGAACTCTGTTCCAATGGAACAGATCTATCTCTAGAGCTGGTGAGGCTCAGTGCTGAGCTCTGGGCCTATCCTCTCCTTCACCCCATCCCCTGCCGGGTCTCCTCCTCCAATGGACCAGTCCCTACTGTGTACTGGGGCCTTGGGATGAGCGATCAGTAGTCAGTGCTCTTTTCTATAGGAACCAAGATTCACAACAGAAATTCCAGCTGGGTAAGGGAATTTTCCATCTGACCACTGGCATAGCCAGGTCCCGATACTGGCCCAGGCCAGTCCTGCGCTGTGGTGGGAACTGAGGTATCTCGAATATTTGGAATATGGGTAACCACCTATAGGCACCACACTTTGCTTGGGTGGGGCAGGAGCAGGGTGAGGAGCAGTGCTGGGCTAGGCCCAAAGCCTTTCTGACTTGCTTTCCTGTGTCTGCAGAATGAGAGCCACTCTGGGCTTCATGACTGGGCAACTGAACCTCCATATACTTAATGTACCCAGTCTTCACAGCCTGGATAGCACCCACCTGCTGCTGGAATCCCCAAAGCCTCTGGACCTAGTGTGGACTGCTGATTTCACCAGCAGAAAGACCGGAAGGGCTCCAGATCTGGAGCAGACAGCTCTTGGCCTCTTGGTGTAAAGGTGATCTTGCTCTTGCCCTGAAGCCTCTGATTATGCACCCTTCACCCCACATGACCAGCTTCCCCTCTAGCGGGTACACTCATGCCAGGCAGCTTTTCTACCTTCATGGTGCTGGGAGTCCTGAACCAGAGAGGAAAGGTGATTGGGTCATACATGGTGTGTTTGTTGCTCAGATGCACAAATCATGGGCAGCTCAGTGAAAGAATGGGAGCAGGACTCTCATCCCACCTTAAGAACACGGAACAAGAGCACTGCCAAGGTGCTAGGGGTGTGACTTAGTGGCAAAGAGCTTGCCTGGCATGCAAGAAGACTGTTCCATTGAGAGAGATCTGTTCTGAGGCTTTGAAGTTGTCACAAGGGTCTCAGCCCTATCAGCTGGGTTCCATCCAAACTGTCCATCAGGCCCAGGTCGTAAGTGACAAGTTCTGGAACAGTGCATCCTCCTGACTGGCTTGACACACTCTTGGACAATTCCAGCTGATATGCTCAGGAGGGACACCTTGAGGACATTCACACAGACAACTATCTATCAAGGGGAATAGAACCAGACAGAGCTTCTCAACTCCAGAGATGTTATCTATGCCAAAAATGAACTGTTTTAGGGGCTCAGAATTTGTTTTTATTCAGGAACTTTTGGTGGTTCTTCATGTCTGTGAGTTAGAACTAGAGACCTCTATAATCCATGCCCCAAACTTGGCCCCTACCTGCTTCTACAGCCAGACCACCAGCAGCACCCCAATTCCTCCCATCCTTCAAGAGGCAGTTTACACCTCCCTTCCTTAGTCCCCTGGATTTCCACAGCATTAGTCAGTACAAAGAACCATCTGACTTATTCATGAGTATGTCTATTCCTTTTTCTTTTGCTTTTTTAAGACAGGGTCTTGCTACGTAGTTCAGGCTGGCCTTGAATTCACTACGTAGCCTAAACTGACCTTGAACTCAAAGCAATCCTCCTGCCTCAGCCTCCTGAGTGCTGGGATCACAGACATGTACCACCACACCTGGCTTGTTAGTGTTTTTGGGTACTGGGGATCAAACTCAGGACCTTGAGCTTGTGAGGCAGGCGTGGTGCCACTGAGCTAAATCTCTGGTGTTGTTAGTCTGTTATCGATTGGACTTCACACTCTGTGTGGACAGGAACTTTTTCTTGTGTATGTAACCTTTGGATCAGAGAGCATGACATGAATGTAGTAAGTTCACGATACCTGATGGGAATAAGCAAATTCTTCCTTAATTCCCTTCATGTACTGCCCAGCAAAACAAAAGGAGACAACAGCAGAGGACTAATACAAAGAGCCTGGGTTTATTGTTGAAGGGAAACATGAATGAGGTGAATTGCTGGGACAGTAAGTTCCAGACAAGAGGGCAATGAACTTCCCTGCACTTACCGCATCAAGTGCTCACAGCTGGATGAGGACACCCACATGCTGTTGGTGTCACTGAAGCCTCCCAGCCCGGTGTGGACTGCAGAGGTTTCATCAGGCTGTAAGACCGCAGATACCCTGGGCTGGTGGGGGGCACTCCTCGCGTGACTCTAGAGGACAGTGACGTGATGGGTCTCATTCCCACGTGAGCTGGGGCCCTCTCCTGCTGTGCAGGTTTCTGTCCCCTTCCTGTGAATGCCAGATGACCTGGGGGCCCAGGTGGGCTAACAGAGCTGGACCTTTCCTTTGGCACACCTGTTGCCGTGTAGAGGGGCCATGACCTCCTCTATAGTCCTGTGTCTTCTGTGTTCCAGCAGGCGGGCCTGTATCCTGCCCTGGCTGTGGCTGCTACCTGGGGGTAGCCTGGGGAGTGCCGGGGCGGGAGTGTAGCAGGACTGGTCCTGGAGATGTCAGGCTTTGAGTCAGGGACTCATCCAGTTTTCGGGTCTCAGCCTCCAGGACAGTGGCCTCAGGGGCCTGGGCCACCGTGAGAAGGGAATGGGACAGGCTGTGGTGCAGGCCTGCTAGCTCCCGACTGGTCTGCACTGAGCGAGCAATGTAGTCTTGCCTCTGCTTCCGCTCCAAGGCCAGCTGGGCCCGCAGCAGGGCCACCTGTTGAGCAGGGAAAACAAGAGGAAGAGCAATTGATGGTCCTGAAGCTGTCCCAACTCCTTTGCTCTCTGTTCTGTGGCTCTTGCCCAACCTTGGAATGAATTCTACCACATACATGAAGCTCAGAATCGGGCTTTAGCGGTTTGGGGGAAGGTCTCTGAGGACTCACGGAGAATGCAGTGATTTAGAACCCTGGCTTCACAGGTGACATAAACAGCAAGCTTCAAAACAAAACTGCTCATCAATTTTATTAAAGGATCAGTTTCATGCAATAAAATGCTCAGGTTTTAAGTGTATATTCTGTCTGAGAATGATTCCTGGTACCAAACAAGCAAACAAACAACTTAATTAGATTGGAGTGAGGCCTGGACATCAATACTTTTTCAAAGCTCCCTAGGTGTTTCTAATGAGCAGCAGGTTGAGACTCCCTGACTAACCCTTCCATTTTCCAAAGTGGTATAGCGAAACAAGCAGGAGGGAAGCTGCCGGGAACTCAGGATGGTCCAGGACTGGGGTGGGGGGTCAAGAGGCACCTAGGGTACAGATCTAAGAAGCCAAGTGCTTCTAATTTCATCCTGGGGCCTCTCTTGCTCATCTGCCAGGACCACGCCTAGAACTGCCCTGTAAGAGCTAAAAATAATTCAAAGTAACAGTGGGGTCAAGCTACAGAGTCAGGTTCTGAAACAGGCTCAGAAATAAAAATTCCATGCTTATTACTCCTGGGCATCGAGAGAAAAACTGGAGGTGAGACCTGCAAGGCAAGAAGGCACTAGATGTAGTTTCCCTTAGTGTGGCAGCTCAACCCGAGCTGTAGCTGTGTCCTTGCAAGCAGGACTGTCACCAGCCACCAGGCAGAGGAGGCCAGCATGGTTCTGCTCGCTGTAATCTGTCCTAGAATCTTGTCTGCTCCTCTGTCCCCTTCCTGAGCAGGAATCTGGATCATGCTTTCTGCCCACTCCCGCTCCAGGAAGAGTTGGGATTGCAGCCCTTCTTGCCTCCTGTGGAGGCTGAGGTTCTCTGAAGTCTGGAAGTACTTGCCCTCTCTCCGTGGGAGGTGTACAAAGGGCCAACCAGCAGCAGAGCCTAAAGTCTTGAGTGCAAGGGTGGGAAAGAGGCTTAGAAAATAGGTCCTTCCAGAACATACCTCTTTCTGCAGTTCAACCATATGCTTGGTGTCTGAGGAGCCCCTCTGTCCTCCTTGTCCATCCTAAGGAAGACAAATACCAGTCTTGCTGGAATGAGGAGTCACACTCAGGGGCACTACAGTATCCTTCAGCTATCTCCTCATAGACCTGGGGGTCTAGGCAAGGACTGTGGGCCAGAAATCCCCGAACTCAGACCGAACCTTTATGGGGCGTGGTCTCAGGGCAAGGAGAGGCCCAGGAGAGCTCACACCAGCATAATGGGTGCCACCATGGAGACCCGATGCTGAACATTCAAAAGGCCCGGATGCAATTTGCTTCTTTGAGGTACTTCTATATTTAACAGAAGTAGGCCATGTATCTGTTTTATGCCAGCCCTAGACTGTGAGCTGAGGCTGGAGAAGGGAAGAAAGACACTGCACCTGCCTTTGGGATGCTGCCATTAAAGGAAGGGGGATGGAGAGCTGGAGACACTCAGCTATCAGAAACAGCCCCTCTCCACCAGGCTGCAAGGCTGCAGCTACTGATGGGCATTTTTCAGCTGAAAAAGTGATAGTGTAGGGGGTCTACCCCAGAGACCTTACCAGGAAAAGGGACTCTGCTCCCAGGAAACACTACGAACTGCAATCTTACAAACAGTAATAAGAACATCTAAGAAATCTGCAAAGCCATGATGGAGCTCCTAGGCACGTCAAGAGCTGGTAAGCACCCCAAGACACTTCTCCGTAGGCCAGGGATTCTGTCCAGAGCCCTGTGAATCCTGTCCCTGGGTGAGCCTGAGGCTTGGGAACTCCTAGAATGCAGGGCCACTAGCCATAACGCCACCCCACCAACTACACTTGGGCCTGCTTCTCAGGGTAAGGCCAGCCTGAGCTGTGCTAAGTGGGGCAGACTCCAGTGAGGCAGGGCCCTCTGCACTGGCTGGAGGGCCTGGCTTGCTGGGTAGGGTGGCCTGGAATATGCAAGGCAGCGGGCTGGAGGGCAGGCAGGGAAAAGAGAGAAACCTGCTGTGTGGGTGACGAGGCCATGGCTTCAGCGACCTCCAGGGCTCCTCCCTGGGACGTGCGCATGGAATTTCTCTTGAGTTTCCTCCGCTCTCGTTCCACCTGCCAAGAGACAAGTGACAACCAGGTCTTGGAGTGGGGCCAGTATAAGCACGCAGGTGGGGCAAAGGGTCAGCAATCAGGGGCAGAGATGCCAAGGTTAGGGAAAGCACAGCTCAGGCAGTCCGAGCACAAAGAAGTGCCTGGGGCAGGGGAGACTGGCTGCCTCTTGTAGTAAGTACTCTAGGCTGTGTGAGCCATCCCAGGTCTGTCACCACTATTCAGCTCCAGTGCTGAAGTGAGCAAGCAGCCATAGACAAGGCATGGCTGTGCTCCAGTTGAATTTTATTTCAGAAACAGGCAACGGGGGCTCAGTGTACAGCACTTGCCCTGGGTTTGATTCACAGCACCTCCAAAAAACAAAAAAAGCAGCAGCTGGACTTGGAGGTTGCCCTGAGAAGTGGAGACAGACTCCAGCGCTGGAGCTGAGGTCAGCAGGCACGACTGACCTGCTCCAGGGTGGTCCGAAGCTGGGTGTTGTGGTGCTGCAGCCTGCTCCGGTCAATCTCCAGCCAGGCTACTGCTTGCTGTAGGTGCTCCAGCCTTTGTCTCCATGGCTGCTTCTCCTCTGTTGCAGAATTGGGCTCAGCCTCCACTGCCGAGACCTGTGGGGAAGACCTGAGACTCACCTGGGTAGCCCTGCAGACACGTGGGGAACAGACGGAAGGTGAAGGGAACAACATGGCTGGTCTAGGCATCAGGGACCCGATTCTCACAGGAAGGGACAGAGCTCCTTCACGGGCCATCGGTCCCTGCCAATCCCCGGCTCACCTCTCCGGGCTGCACACTCCGCTCTGCTCTGCTGGCTGGGTGCAGGCTGTGGAGCTGTTCCTCCTCCAGAGCGTGCCTGGCGAGCTCCAGCTCCTCCTGAGATATGGGGGGTACAGAACAAAATCTGGCCACGTCAACTTCACATCCAGAGCCGCCTCCCACCCTCCAACCTCATAAACACCATTTCCTCACCAGGGTACAGTCTGTTCTCCCGTAGCCTCTGAGCTATTCTAGTCTAGGACCTTCATTTTCCAGATGGATAGAACAAAGGAGCAGACAGATCCTCTCAAGGAGCAAGGATTCACAGTCAGCCTGCACTGAGCCAGGACCAGAGACTCCAGCCCATCTTAGGACTCACATAAGGCAAAGCAGCTCTGGAAAGAGCAGACTTGAGTCATCCAGAGCTGGGTGCTACATCACCACTTATTCGCTATAAGACTTGGTTAAAATATAAGCTCATTTCAAACCAGAAAGCTTCTCCAAACCCCAAACTCCTCATTTACAAAATGGCCACATGCTCCAAGAGACATGGGTCAAGGTTGTGGGGTTAAAGCTCATTGGATGAAGAGGGCAACCAAATGCTAGTTGGTTCCTAGTCATCCTATTTCTTAATAATGGTCAAGAAGAATGACAGGAAGATAAAAGTGCACAGTGTGATGGAAGGTGTCTTGGAAAGATGAACTGAGCAATCAAAAGACTGAACTCAATACCAGTACATGCGTACAATCTCAGCATTTATGAAGCTGAGGCAGGAGGATTGCTGTGAGTTTGAGACTGGCCTGGGCTACACAGTGAGTTCAAGTATGAGCTACATAGTGAACTCAAACCCCCTCCCCCTAAAAAAAGGGCTGGGGATGTAGCTCAGTGCAGGCCTTTGGTTCAATACCTAATACCACTAAACAAAAACAAACAACAAAAAAGCCCGAGCTCTCAAGTCAGACTATTAGCTCTAACTTTTCTCAGCCAGCTACCAGGTACACCTTTGGACAAATTAACCTCTCTACCATTTCTCAGCTGTAAAATGAGCATATTAGCAGTCCCTTCTTTTTTTTGCCCCCAGTACTGGTGCTTGAACTCAGGACCTTGTACTTTTGAGGCAGGCACGGTACCACTGAGTTTAATCCCCGGCCCAGCAGTTCCTTTTCAGGACAGAGGAAGAAAGTGAGGTAACAGTGCCTGGCATATGAAATGGTACTGCTGCAATGAAGGACTGGATCGAAAAGATGCCTTTGAGTGCGGGGGTGGGAGGTGGGTGTGCCAATGGCCTGGAAATAGGCAAGGAGTTCTATTGATTGCTTTCCCCCTAAGCACTTGAAGTGCAGTGTTCACCTCTTACTATCATTTCTGATCTTATCGATGAGAACGCCAAGGGTCAGAGTAGTGAAGGCATTTAGCCAGGGTCACATAGCTAAGAAAAGTACAGAACCGCCTTCTGACCCAGGAACTTGAATCCACAGTTCACAAATGCACTTTCTTCCCTATGCCTTTTCCTTTAATAAGAGCAGAGCTCTGTAAGGTCCCAGAAGGCCAGTCCCTTGGGGGTTCTGTGTCTGAGATACAGGAGGGGTTCCCTGGGGTTCAGTCAAGGGACCAGGTGTAGTCAAGTCGCCTGGAAAAATGGACTGAGTTTCTCTTGGAGAAAGAAAGGATGCCTGTCTACACTCAGGGCCAGCCTAGTTTTCCAGACTGCCAACTCTCTGCATGTCTTATGCCCAGCACTGGGGTTGCAAAGGACTAAGGCATGGTGCTTGACCTTGAGGTTACATGTTAAACCCTAACGTCCTATCCTGAACCCCCTTCCTCTCTCCCTCAGCATTCCACCTACCAGAGCCACACGTTCCTAACGGCTGATGGTGTCAAAGTATCAGGGCCCCGTCTCATCCTTCAACTTCAGGCCCCTTTGCAAAGCTGCTGCTGGACATTTTGCCTTGTACCTAACCACGGGTGCCTCACACCATTCCCAAACTGAACTCTTAATTCCATCCTTCTTCCTTTGCCGGCTTTTTACATCTTCATGGGCAGAACCCCTGTGTTGTCTTTGACTTTTTGCCCTTTCTTTATTTCTCCTATCAGTCAATCAATGTTTAGGAGTCCCATGAACCCTCAGATCTATGCCATCTTAGGTCTCCACCTCTCCCCAAGACTCCTATTACATTCTCCCCACTGGCACCCCAGATCTGCTGTAGCTCCTCATGGTAGCCTGAGTGATCTTTTTTTTTTTTTTGTACCGGGGATTGAACTCAGGTTCTTGTGCTTGAGAGGCAGTCACCAGAACCACTGAGCTAAATCCCTGGCCTGAGTGATCTTTTTGAACTATCTCTGATCATATCAATTCCTTGCCCCAAACCTTCCTGCTAGAGTCCCAGGTCTTTGGATGACTTATAATCTCTGAGTGCTGTGGCCTCTGCTATCCTCCCTTCTCTTACCAGCCGTCCTTCTATGTCCCAGATGCCCAGAACCTCCTATGTCTCTGTTTCTCTTCATCCACTTCCCCAGAAAGCTCAGCTCCCCTCTGTGCTTGGCTACTTCCCAATTGGTCCCTTCAGATCTAATCCTCAACCCCACTTTTACCAGGAAGCCTTTTGGGATTCAGCCCCAGGAGAGGCTGGGTGTCCTTCCAGCATGCTTGGACTACCTGACACTTCTCTACTGGGCAATGACCGCCTGCATGTAGTTGCTCATCTAGACTAGTTCCGAGGGCAGGGACTGTGGTTGGCTTACAGACCAGCACTGTAGCTTGAGCTCTGCTTATGGTGGGTGCTCATGATCTCAGCTTTCTTACATCCTCTGAGGTGCCACAAGGTCTGGGATGAAAGGCAGCCTCTGAGGTCAGCCCAATGGGTCCCCAGCCCTTATTCCCCTGGAGTGACTCACCTGCAGCCTCTGCCGTTCCGAGTCTCGCTGCAGCACAGAGGCTTGTAGGAGCATGGCTACCTCCTGCAGACTGCTGACACTGGCCTTGCTCTGAGCCAGGTTCAGCGCCAAGTCTCGGGCCTGCTCCCTCCACTCAATCTCCCTGGCCTCCGTCTGCCTCAGGGCTACTTGAAGTCGCTCTAAGTCCCAATTCAGTGTTGGAGATGGCTCCTCCACTGGAAAGGCTTTGTGGCTCGGAGGAGAGGCTGCCAAGTTCTTCCTTTGCAGGGCCTCCCTAAGCTCCAGGATCTCTTCTTCCTTTTGGGCTAGAGTCAGCTGCAGCTCCCTTAGGCTCTCGCGAAGGTCCCGCACCTCTTCTTTCTCTTGCTCCAGACTCTGCTTCTCTTGGACCTCATTCTCTTCGCTCCTTTGGGCCAGACACTTCTCCAGAAACTGCCCCTGTTCCCGATGATGCTTCAGCTCTTCATCCTTCTGGGCAAGCACCCGTTGGAGCTGTTGCATGTCCTCCTGGTGTTGGAGATCCTGCTCCTGGATTTCACTTTCCCGCATTCTAACAGTCTCATCCAGCTGCTGGGCACGAGCCTGGCAGGCATCCAGGGCAGCCTGCAAGGTGGCAGTGCCTGCCTCCAGGCTGTGGCTCAGTTTTGCTTGCTCAAGAAGACACTGTTCTTTCTCTTGCAGCGCAACCTGGGCCTTGCTGAAGGCCTCTTGCAGAGCTGCCTCTTGATGCCGGAGGGACTGCCTTTCTGCCCGCAGAGCCTGCAGCTCCTGGTCCTGTTCCTTGAGTGTGGCTTTTGCCTGTAGCCAGCTGTCCTTCAGGGCCCTTGCTTCTACCTCATGCTCTTGTGCCTGCTCAGCACACTGTTGCTGAAGGGCCAGTAGAGCCTTCTCTTGTTCCCGAGACTCAGCCCTTAGGTCTCCCAACACTTCCTCCAGGGCCTGTACCCGTCGTCCTTCCACTGCCAGCTCTTCCTGGAGCTTCTGCACATGCTCCCTGTGCTCCTCCACCTCCCCCTGATGCTCCTTCAGCGTCCCGTGGGCCTGTTCCAGAGCTGCCTGGAGTGCACTGGCCTTCTCCTTCATGCTCTCTTCCTGGGCCTGGGTCTGCTGCTGAACTTGCTGCAGGGCCTCAAGTTCCTGGTTCCTCTGGGCCAGGGCCCTCTGGGCCTCTTCCAGCCGACCCTGAAGCAAATGCTCTTTCAGCTCCCCTTGTTCCTTGGCTTCCTGCAGGTGCCCCTGCAGAGTCACTATCTCTTGCTCTCTCTGGGTCAGGAGCAGGCTGGTCTCACCCACCTTCCTATGCAGGCCCTGGAGCTGCTGCTCCAGCTGGTCCTTGTGCTCCTGGAGTTCCTGGATGTGCTCCTGCTGGCACTCCACCTCCTTCTCCTTATCCCGCAGAATCAGCTTCATGTGCTCCAAGTTCCCACGCTGTGCTTTACTAGGGCTCTTTCCTTCCTCTGCCCGCTCCTGCATCAACTGCCTCTGAGAAGCCAGCTCCCGGCTGCGCTCTCTCAAAGACAGTTTGATCTGTTCCAGGTCTTCCTCTAGGATCTTGGTCTGCCGTGTCCTCTGGTCTTCCAGGACCTGAATCCTTTCCCTCTGCAGCAGCAGCTCCTGGTCCCTCCTCTCAAGGTCTTGAGTCAGATGCTCTTTCTGCCTCTGCAGCTCCTCAATCTGCTGACACTGGGACTTCACCTCCTGGTCCCTCTCCTGCAGCTCTCTTGCCAGAACAGTGCTGTGGCTCTCCAGCTCATGGATCTGACTGCTTTGCACCTGCAGCTCCTGGCTCCTTTCTTCCAGGTCCAGTGTGAGGTGGGTCAGAGCCACCCTCTGCATCTCCCGCTGGCCCTCTAGCTCCTCAATCACCTTCTGCTGGCTCTCCAGTCTGTGATGGCTTTCCTCCAGCTCCAAGGCCAAGCATTCCAGAGTTACCAATTGCTTTTTCAGATCCTGAATCTGTCCTCTCTGGGACTCAATTACTTGGGTCTTCTCCTCCAGCTCTAGAAGCTGACGCTCCAAGACATTCCTCTGGGTCTCCCTATCCTTTTCCAGCTCTTTGATCTGCTCCCTCTGCAGAGTTAGCTTCTGCTCTCGCTCCTGCACTGCCATGGGCAGGTGCTCTAAGACAGACCTACACTTCTCAAGCTCCTGAATCTGTTCTTGTTGCAGATCCACCTCTTGGTTCCTCTTCTTCAGGTCCAGAGACAGCAGTTCCAGAGCAGCCTTCTGCATTTCCCGCTGCTTCTCCAGTTCCTGGATTTCTCCCTGCAAAGTCTTCACCTCCTCTTCTCTCTCAGATAGGGTGTGGGCCAGCAGAGCCAAGTTCTCCTGCAGAGCCTTCCCCTGGGCCACCTTCAGCTCGCCCTGCTCTTGCAGAGCCTGTGCTCTCTCTCGCTCACTCTCCATCTCTTCATTTTTCATTTTCAGTGCTGAGCGAGCCGACCTCAGATCTTCTTCCAGGACCCCAGCAGCACTTGCCTGAGCCCTGGCTTCTGCAACACTTGCTTGCAGATGCTCCACCTGGGCCGTCAGGTCCTCTCTGGCTGCCCAAAGCAACTCTCGCTCATTCTGGAAAACAAGAGGCAAAGCCACCATAGACAGTAAGACTTCTCTGATACCTTACCCCAACACCAGCCTAACTCTTCCTTATTTTGTGGCACCAGCTATGGCAGGGACTTGGGCAAAATAAGTGATGTGCTCCACTTAAACTGATCCTATTAAAAAAGTGTCCCGAGCACCTCCCGGGACTCTATTAGATCCATAGGAAATGGCTGGTACAAACGAGTGATCTCAGACTCTGGTCCTTCAGACCAAGGGACAAAAATCCAAACCTCAATTCAGAAAGAATAACTAGAGGAGGATTTCTATGACCTTAATAATGGCCCTTAGGGACCTGGGGATAATCAGAAGAGCTGAGCCTTGTGCTGAAGGAAGATGTACATGTGACCACAAGTTGAGGTGGGTCTTAAAGCTCGAGCCTGAGCCCTGAGGTGTGGTCTTTTTTTTTTTTTTTTTTTTTTTGGTGTTTTGAGACAGGGTCTCACTATGTAGTTGAGACTGACCTGGAACAAACTATGTAGCCCAGGCTGGTCTCGAACTCACAGTGATCCTCCTGCCGCAGCCTCCTGAGTGCTGGGATTACAGGCATGTGCCACCATGCCCAGATGAAGTGTGTTTTTTTTTTTTTGGGTGGTGGTGGTGGGGATTGAACTTGGGTCCTTGAGCTAGCTAGGCAGGCAGCAGGAACCACTGAGCTAAATCCCCAGCCCGAGGTATGGCTCTTGAGGGCAATCCCTTATCACTTTACCTGGGCCTCCATTCTTTGTATCTCTGCTTGCCGAAGGCGACTCTTTAAGGATGTCACAGTTTCATGAAGTTCCATCAGCTCAGATTTTAGGGAATTCTGTTTTTCTTCCCACTTGGATTTCTCTTTGGGAAGAGCAGAGGAAGTGGAGTCAGGCCCAAAGTAGGCGATGGGAGAACACAGGGGTGTAGAGACAGATGGAGGATGCGGAAGAGAATCAAAGAGGAAGAAGGCTGACGAGGAGAGGATTATATCCAGCATCCTAAATCATCACCATCTGCCAGCTGTTCCTGTTTGCTTAGGTTCCCTGCTGCTTCCAGACTCCTGCCTGTGTCTACTGCCACCTAACTCTCATTATGCTAACTCTTACTCATCCCGATTACACAGAAATCCTCAAGGACGGAGTCCAGACAAGTTAAACCAGCCAACATCAGAGGTCCCTTCCAGTCCCCTGGTGATGCGTAGAGGTTCTTAAGAGACCCTGGTGGCTCTGCTTACTGCCCCTCATTTCTGTAGGATACCTCAAGGTCTAGAACTATTTGTATGGGTCTCAGGGAGCCCTTAAATAGTCTCAAAAAGGCCTAGACACATGCCTCAAGTTGTCCTCTTCTACAGTAGAAATTCAAACCTCAAGACCCTGCCCTCTCCTTTCCTTTCCAAGTCGTCCCCCCACCCTTTCCAGCTCTTGGGTGAGGTACAGATCTGAACCCTGTTCCTTGCTGCCTCCCAAGAAAGCACAATCCAAGGCTAATCTTGAGTATACAGCTGGAAATGATAAAAATAAGTAACACAGATAAGTGACAAAAAAAGTTTATTTTATTTCTGAGTGAGGGTCTTGCTATGCAGTTCAGGCTTGTCTCAAACTCACAGTAATCTTGTTTCAGCCTCTGAGTGCTGGGATTATAGGCACCACTACACTTAGCCTTGTTTTTTGTTTTTGTTTTTTAGACAAGGTCTCATTATGTAGTTCAGATTGAACTCACTAGTAGCCCTGGCTGGTCTTGAACTGAAGGAGATCCTCTTGCCTCAGTCTCTTGCTGGGATTACAGGTGTGGGCCACCTCAACTGTCAGGTTATTTTTAAAAATCTCCCACAGAGACAGGAAAAGGAAGCCTAGCTATCTCCTTATCTCAGTTTATCAAATCTTGCTTCAAATCCCTTCTTCCAGGGTAGCCC
Organism: Fukomys damarensis; assembly: GCF_012274545.1. NCBI lineage: Eukaryota > Metazoa > Chordata > Mammalia > Rodentia > Bathyergidae > Fukomys > Fukomys damarensis. The sequence continues at coordinate 23,395,639 of NW_022900934.1, forward strand.
TCAAAGGCTAAGAAAAGCAAAAGGATACCCCAAAGAGCCTCTTCAGAGATACCTTAAATACCATCTCACAGCCCAGGGAGGTAGCTCAGTGATGCTGCTGCCTGCCTAGCAATCTCAAGGTCCTGAGTTCGATCACTGGTACAAAAAAAAAACCCCAAAGAAACAAAAACCACCTCACAGTGTGGGTAAACAATATGAAGAGCATCTGCTAGGCTGTTCCTGCCCCCTCTGGGTTCCCACCTGTCCTCCCTCTAAATCTTCCTGCCTCCCTGTGCGGCTCACCTTCCTGGCTCTGAAAGAGCTGTCTCTTTATGTCCTGCAACTCTGAGTGGACCTGGGTCTTCTCAACTTCGGCATCAGTCAGCCGCTGTGACATCTTCTGGGCCTGATCCCTCAGGTCATCCTGGGAAAGGAAGGCAGGTGAGTTCTCCGGCTACCACAAAGCTGGCCCAGACAGGCTCAACCGTGCTCCTCACTCTCAGCCTCTGGGGTGGTCTGTCACCCCTGCCCTTCTCCCAGACTGCTGAACTCACATGCATGTAGCTCCCAGAAGTGAGCGCGAAGCCCTTCTGCCCTATGACTTTGGAAACAGAATTGCTCATGGTGCTGTTCCAGGGCACACCTCTTTCCTCCCAAACACCTACTTCAAAGCTTAGCCTGAGGGTCTCCTCCTCCTCTTGCCTGCCCCTCCCTGAGCCAGAATGGACTGCCCTTCCTCATAGTTCTGAAGCCCATCACCTGTGGCTGTTACTGACACAGTCAATTCAATTGGTTTTGGACCAGGTGTGATGGCTCATGCTTCTGATCCCAGAACTGTGGGAAACCAAAAACAGGAAAGCTGCAATTTCCAGTTCAGCCTGGGTACCTTAGTGATTTAGATCCTTTCTCAAAAAGTAAAGAGGGCTAAGACGTAGCTCAGTGCAAAGGCCCTGGGTTCGATTCTCAGTACTGGGGGGAAAGAAAAAATGCAGTTTGGTTCCCCATGACATCACGGCCTCCGGAGGGCAGCTCTCAGGTCTTTCTTTTTCACATCTCCAAGTGACAATGGCTGGCATATAGGTGGCAGTCAGTTTGTACTGACTGATAGGTTCAGGGTGAGTTGGGATTGAGGGATCTTTTGTTTAGTCTTAGGCCTTAAATGTTCCCTAAATAGCAAACTCAAGTATCAGTGGTCCCCAACTTGCTAGGTTTCCAAGAATAAATTCACAGCTGAGGGAAAATTTATGCAAAACAAAACCAGACTGTTCAGGGATTATAGTTTGCAGAGCTCCTCAAAACACCACCTATTTATCCTCAAAATAACCTGTGGGGCAGGCATTATCCTCCTCCTCTGAAAGTGAAAGCAAGGTCCAGGGGAGTCCAATGCTTTAATCATAGTTGCCAGGTCGTAAGTGATTAGAAGGGGAACTCATCCCATCTTGATCTCAGAAGAAAAGCAGTCCAACAGCTTCGTGAGTCTGTGTCAGGCTTTTCAGGAGGAGGAGAATAACTTTTAAAAAAGGAGGGCAGACAACATACCCGGGCTTGCTGTGTCTTCCTCAGGTCTTGGTGAAGATTGTGCAGGGCAGATGCCACGGCCTCAGCTGAGACAGCAGTCAGGAGAGGCCCGCTCTTAAAGAGGCTCCTAGCTCCATTTTTATCTGGACAAAAGAGGAAAGCCCTCTTCATCTGACTGCCACTATGCAAAGAAACAGCCATCACTACCCAGACCCAGCCTTGGCCTCTGCACCGGCTAGTTCTCAAAAAGTAGCCGTTCAGTCATCACATGCCTTCTGCTTTTCTATGCGGCAGGCACTGTAGTGGGCACTAGATGATGCTAGGAACTGCGTGAGTTGTTTACATGAACTCCTTAGAAAACCCCTGAGGTAAATACTTTTAATATCCTATTTTATAATTGAGAAAAATCAAGCTCAGAGAAATTAGGTGAGTTGCCCAAGGATACATAGCTAGCAAGTGGTGGAGAAAAATTATACAAAATGAAACCACACTGTGGTCAGGGTTTATAGTTTGCAGAGTTACTCAAGACCCAACTCATTTATCCTCAAGGTAACCCTGGGGGTTCAAACTCATCTAAAATTAATTCCAGAGCCTGTGGGCCTAACCTTGATGCAATACTGTCTGAGGAACTACACTCCTCTCTCTTTCTCCCTGGGGCTAGGCCTATCCTTGGCCCAAAGGACTTAGCTCTTGTAGCTGCCTCACCTGGCTCAGGGACCCAGAGGCAGGGGGCAGAGTCTCCCCCACCCCTCAGCTCAGGCCTCTTTTCACAGACAGACCCCAGGGCCTGCTGCAGAACAGAGTAGAGGCTGGCCAGCTGGGCCTGGGCCTGGGCCCCAGGCTGCTGCTCAGCGGCCAGTGTCTCCAGCTGGCTCTCTGTGCTGCGCAGTCGCAGCTGCAATTGGGCGGCCTTGGCTTCCTGGGCCCACAAGGAAGCTCGTAGCTGCTGTTCCGTGATCCGCAAGGCCTCCAGCTCCTCCAGCAGCTGTGCTTCCTGGGCCACAAAGTCAGCCTCCTTCTCCTTGACCTCCTGCCTCAGTAATTCCACCTATCAGGGAGGAAGAGGATTCACTCTGAGCTGGGTCTCCTTAGACCTCCCAGGCCTGATCCCACTCCATGCCTGGACAAAGCTGGTCTCAACCTGGGAGGATTTGAACAGGCTCAGCTGTAGCAGGTAGGGAGGGCTGAAATGAGTATTCCTTTACTCTGACACCAAGGCCCAGGCCACGCTAATGGCTTCTGACCTGGATTCCCAAGCAGACTGTCAGCTTTCTGCTCTCATTAGAACTCTACTCTGAAACCCTAAGCCTAAGACCATCACCATATTTATTGTGTTCCTGACCATGCTTACATCTTGCTGTCGTGGCTAAGACTCATTGCTGTAGTTTATGGATGAAGAACCTAATGCTCATACAACTAGGAAGTAGTAGGGCTGGCAAACTCAGGACCAATAGCAGACCAGTGCCCTTGTCCATTGCTAGCTCCCCTACCCATTCCCCTCCCAGTCCCATCTCTCCTCTGGACCAGGCTGAGGGGCCACTGTGAGCAGACTAAGCCTCTGGAGTCCCCTTGCCTGCTTGATCTGGAATATTTCTTGCTGCTCTATTCCTCCTGCAGCACCTTGTCAACCACACCAGGCACATTCGTGGATGAATCAGGTGTACCTGGGCACCATGTTCCAGGCTGTTAGGTTCCCTACAGCAGCCATTCGTCTCTAGGTCATGTTCCCCAGCCCCCAGCCTGCCCAGTACTGGCTTAGTGGGAGATACCTGGGCACTGAGCTCCTTCTGCCCTTCCTGGGCTTTCTGCATGTCCTGGTGTAGGGATCTCAGTTCTTGCTGTTGAACAGAGTCAGCTTCTTGCAAAACAAGGAGTCTCTGTTCCTTTTCCACCAGTGACTGAGTCAGGCTAGAAGGAAAGAGGTGAGAGAGTTAGATCATTCTCTCAGGGAGTGAGAAGCTGCCTTCTGAGCTGACCTAATCAAAGCATAAAGAATTAAAATAGAAATAGTAATGATAGTGCTTATAGTGTATCAATAAAACTGAACCCATCTGAGCACCTACTAAATGCTCCTAGGTACTTCATATATATGGTGCCTCATTTCAACTTCACAGTTTTTTCTTCTCTGGCAAATACCTCTATGCAAGTACTTCGAAGTCAACACGTCCAAATCTTCCTGTTCTCTCTGTACCTCCAACTCCTGGCCCACTCACCTCCTATGTTACCAAGCTCAGTTAATGGCACCTCCGTCCACACTATGCCCCCACATAGAAACCTTGACCACTTCACAGTTCCCCTTCACTCGTCCCACATCCAATCCATGTCTGCATAGAATGGCTTCACCCTAACTCCCTTACATCCCTTGATTCCTCCCCTTCCACTAGTTACCCTGATGCAGTATTAGTATCCCTTATCTGGACACCTGTACCAGCCTCCTGATTTGTCTTTCTGCCCCTGAGGGTCATCACCAAAAGAATCTGTCCCTTCTCTGACTCCTGTATCACTGAGAATGCATACTCTTCTCCTTTTTGAATGGTCTTATGTCACCTGTGATATCTTTATGCCATTACTGTCCCCCTTTCCTCTGTTCTTTTTTTCTTTTGGTACTGGGGATTGAACTCAGGACCTTGCGCTTTTGAGGCAGGTGATGGAACCACTGAGCTAAACCTCTGGCCCCTCTCTTTGTTCTTGAGACGGGTTCTCTCTATGTAGCCCAGGGTGGCCTTGAACTTGCAGCAATCCTCCTGCCTCATCCTCCCAAGTGCTGGGATTATAGTTATGTGCCACCATGCCCAGCTGTCCTTTCTAATACATCACAAATTGGACTATGTGCAGCCATGGTGGGGAAGGCCTGGAATTTCAGCACTCTGGAATACTGAGGCAGGAAGATTGCAAGTTCAAGCCCAGGCTGATCAAGCTCAAAAGTGTGATCTTGCCTCAAAAGAGACAATAAAATGGGATGAGAATATAGCTCAGTTCAGAGGCCCTGGGTTTAATTACCAGTATTATAATCAATCAGTCAGTCAATAGAATTATATGACTTTTTCTGTTTGAAATCCTCTAGTGGTTTCCTATGAAACTTCATCTACAAACTCCTTGCCATGACCCACAACATTTAAATGGTGTGGAGGTGTCCAGCTGGCCTCATTCACATAATCCAGTTACACTACACCCTGAGTTTTACCAAACATTGTAAGCTTTCATCTATCTGCCTCAGGGCTTCCGAGCATGTGCATAATTTCTATTGCTGCTGTATAGCACCCTTCTTCACCCCTTTGCATGAGTGGCTCCATTTCATCCTACAGTGCTCAGTTTAAGTAATGCCCCTGAGGAAGGCCTTCCCTCACAACTTTCCAAAGTAGGTCTCTCACTGGGTGTGGTGATACACACCCATAATCCCAGCACTTGGGAGAGGCTGAGGCATTTGAGGCCAGCCTGGGCCACATAGTAAGACCCTGTCTCAAAAA
>NW_022900934.1:23401611-23409288 GCF_012274545.1 Fukomys damarensis
TTTCAAAATAATTGTTACAGCCGAGCATGGTGGCACACGCCTATAATCCCAGCACTTGGGAGGCTGAGGCAAGAGGATCACTGTGAGTTCAAGACCAGCCTGGGCTACATAGTGAGTTCCAGGTCAGTCTCAACTACATAGTGAGACCCTGTCTCAACCCTCCCCCCAAAACAACAACAACAACAACAACAACAACAACAACAACTGCTACATAGTGAGTTCCAGGTCAGTCTCAACTACATAGTGAGACCCTGTCTCAACCCTCCCCCCTAAAACAACAACAACAACAACAACAACAACAACAACAATAATAATAATGTTATAGGAAAAGGTTATCAAAATTAAGCAGCTAGCAAAATAGAGGCAAAATTATAAAGAGTGCCCCCCCAAAGTCTACAAACACAGGTCAATGTACATAATGTAGCCAAGGGCATTTGTCATCTTAAGAAAATTGTGCTCCTAAACTCCTGGATACCCCGTAGAAAGGCATCACACTGCTAGTAAAAATATGTATTAGGGCTGGGGATTTGGCTCAGTGGTTCCGCCGCCTGTCTCGCAAGCACAAGGTCTTGAGTTTGATCCCAGGTACCATAAATAAATAAATAAAACATGTATTATGGCCGTGTATGTGATCTTCGTGGGTTAGTGAGTTCTCATTCTAACATATGCTCCCTTTCCCACCCATTCACTCCTAATGTTTGGTTTTTCTTTTTTTTTTTTTGAGACAGGTTCTCGCTATGTAGTTGAGACTGACCAGGAACTCACTACGTAGCCCAGGCTGGTCTAACTCACAGTGATCTGCCTGCCTCAACCTCCCAAGTGCTGTAATCCCGAGGGATTACAGGCGTGTGTGCCACCACACCCGGCCATTGCTCCTAATGTTTGCTATTTTTTTCCCAATAAGGATCTAAGAAATTGCATGACCTTTTGTTGCTGTAAAACCCAAGTGCTGTGTCAGCCTGCAGCTATTTCAGAGAAGCCACTGAATTTCTCAGCTGCCTTTTTCCCCTTTAAAACCCCAGAGAGCAAACCACGAGCACCCAGCCTGCATCTGCTCAGGGTCGAGACAGCAGAAGCACTCTGCCCGCGGGCCACCAGCCACACCAGAGCAGGGCCCAGGCTGCACCCTGCTGGGCTGACAGCTGGAGCCTGGCATGCAGGACGGGGAAGGCCTCGGGGAAGGCAGTCAGCCGGCTGGGTTGTGGAGGGCATCCCAGTGAATGTACTTAAAAAAAAAAATCCAATCATCTGATACAGGATTCTGAGAAGAAAAAGCAGTAGGAATAGGAAAAGTAAGGTATGCAACCTGCTCACTCTAGTCAAAGGTTACTGTTGTCCTAAGGTATCCTGGAACCAGTCCCCCTCAAGGTACCAAAATCTGCAGATGTTCAAGTTACTTATATAAAATAGCACAGTATTTGCACATAACCTATGCACATCCTCCCATAATCTTTAAATTGTCGGTAGATTATTCTTCATACGTACCAATGTAATTGCTATGTAAATAGTTGTTATATTCTATTGTTTAGGGAATAAGAACAGAAAAGAAGTCTGTACATGTTCAGTACAGATGCAATAAATATTTTCAGTGGGTTATTACTTAAACCGTGGAGTGGAACGCGTAGATACAGAGGGCCAATGGAAGGACTCTGAGAGGCCCATGTTCTCTCCGGTATATTTTCCCCTCCTGAGCTCAGGCAGTAGGGCCTCAGCTCTGTGACCTGTGGATATGGGCATGGGAAGACCTGGCTTTACCAAGATGGGCTTTGAGGCAGGGTGGGGAGGAGGAGGGGACCTGCTTCTGCAGATCTATCTTGTCCTGTAGCAGGGAGTGGCTCTCTTCTCGGAGGGCAACAAGGTCCTCTCTGTGCTGCTGATCTGTCTCCTTCAGTTGCCTCTGGGCCTCTTGGAGCTGGGTCTGCAGTACCCCAGTGGTCTCCTGCAGAGGTAAGAAGACGAGTGAATGTGGGAAAGCTTCCGCTTGGGCCTGGGTCTCTTCTGTTGGGTTGTCAAAAACTGTGGCAGAAGCCAGTAAGCCATCTTTTTTCCACCTCAACTTCTCCCTTCTTATTCCCTTTCCCTCCTTATAAAGTGCACAGGCTCCCCCAGGTTTCCTGGTCAGGGTCCATGAGTTGATAATACTTTCTCACTGGACTACCCAACAGCCTCCTGACCACATCCCTACTTCCACCTGATGCCAGCCCTCTCACCCCAAACACAATGTTCTCTGCTCAGCAGCTAAGTTATATACAGTGGTACCTTGGTTAACGAACTTGAGTCTTTCCATGATTCTGGTCTCAAACCAAGTTGGATGAGAACCAAATAAAATTCAATGGTTAGGTTCAATGTTGACCTTATGGGGAAATTTGATTTGGTTCTCATCCAGTTTGACTTGCAACCAGAATCATGGAGAAAACTGAATCATGAACCGAGGTATGTGTGCGTATAAAAAACAGTGTAGATGCCACCTGCCTCACAAATGCAAGGTCTAGAGTTTGATCCTGGTATCAAAACAAACAAACAAACAAATGTAGCTCAGTGGTAGCATGTATCCACAAAAGAAAAAAAATGTATGTTCATAAAAATTAGAATATATAACATCATGTCCCACATTTGCTTTTCAAATACCATCCAAGTTTCCCACAGCCCTTAGAACAAAATTTAAACTCCTATTATGGCTAAGGAAGGGCTCCCGCCTACCTTTCCACATGCACCAAGCCACACTTCTCTTTTTGTCCTTGACCTTCCCAAACTTCTTTCTGTCCTGGCCCCTTGATAGCTAAATCCTCTGCCCGATGTATTCCTAGCTGCTGCTTTTTCTTTATTTTTTAAAAAGATTTTCTTCTTAAAGATTTTTGTTTTTGAGACAAGGTCTCACTATGTAGTTCAGGCTGGTCTTGAACACATCATTAGCTCGGGTGTGACTTTTCTCAGGATCCTCCTGCCTCAGTCTCCCAAGTTCTGGGATTATGGGCATGTGTCACCACATCCAGCTAAAGGGTTTATTGAAACATAATTCATTCACCACATAATTCACCTATAGCAGTGAGGGCAAACATTTTAGAGCTTTCAATGATCCAAACAGCCCACTGTGGCATGTGTGCTATAGGTCTGCTACCACTGGCCTACACTAAGTATAGAATTCAGTGGTTCTTAGTATATTCCCAACTATCAAATTCTACAACTATCAAAATCGGTTTTAGAACATTACCGTAACCCTAGAAGCACTCTATTAGTAACCACTCCCCATTCCCCACACCAACCCAACCACCAATCTGCATTCTACCTCTATACATTTGCCTCTAGTGGCCTCTTATGTCTGGCTTCTTTTACTTGGCATGTTTGTTAGGTTCATCTATGCTGTATCTTCTTTGTATGCTTGTTTATTTTGTTTTCTGAGACAGGGTCTCACTATGTAGTTTAAACTGACCTTGAACTCACTATGTAGCCCAGGTCGGCCCCATACATGCACTGATTCTCTTGCCTCAGCCTCCCAAGTGCTAGAATTACAGGCATGTGCTACTACGCCCAGTGGGATGGCTTCTTTTTAACCTTCAAGTCTCAGCTCAAATGTCCCTTTCTCTGCAAGGCCTTCCCTGGCTAACTTGCCTTGAATTCTCTCAATGGCATCACCCTATTTCTTTCCTTTTTTTTTTTTTTGGTACCGGGGATTGAACTCGGGTCCTTGCTCTTGCAAGGCAGGAGGCAGAACCACTGAGCTAAATCCCCAGCCCACCCTATTTCTTTCCTTTACAAAACTTATTACAATCTGTAATCATCTCATTTATTTATGTCACCTCCTTTGTCATCTATCTCTGCCACCAGAATGGAAATTCCCTGAGGACAGACACCATGTCACATTATTGGGCCACACCTTTATGAACTTGTCATGTGTCAGCACCTAAAGCACGAGGCCTAATGCATAAGAAGTGCCAAAGATGCTACTCAGCCCTAAAGAATGATTAACTAGAGACATGTACAGCTCAGTGGATGCACCTTGAGGCCAGACTCTTAAGGGAAATAAATAGGACACATGTGTAAATACTGAATTGTTTCTCTGGTATAAAAAACTGAAAGTGTAAATGAGGACCAAAATGTATAATACATAATGTGAAATGGGGAGAGTGGGATAAAATAAAAAATTTAAAAATGTTTTAAATATGTAATATGAAATAGGAAGAAAAGGTTCAAAGGAGAAGGGAAACTAGGGAGCGGGGTGGGGGAAAGGAAACAAGGGAAAGAAAAAAATGAGCAAAGAAGGAAACAAAGGAAACAAAGCTTTTGTAAATAGGGAGGAGTGGAAGGGATGTACAGATACAAAATCCCAATGATGAATGTGATCATAATGTTCACCTAAAATGTACCAACAAACTTAATGAAAAAAAAAATGTGCCAAAGAACTCTTCACTGTTGAATGGGAGAACAAACGTCCAGGCCTACCCTCCATACCTGCTCCCTTAACTTCTGAGCCTTCATGTCCTGTCTCAGTCGTTCCAGCTGTTGGCTGGCATCTGCCAGTTCCTTCTGGGTTTGTAGCAGTGTCTCCAGGAGGGACACTCTCTCTTTCTCTGTTTCCAGCTGCATCTGCGCAGGGACAGGAGGGGCAAGGGCTTGTGGGCTCAGGGAAATCATGCTCACCAGGAGGTCATAAGCACATCCCAGGTGTTTTAGGGCTCTTCCAGAAAAGAGAAAGTCTGAGTCCCCAGACCGAGGACCAGGAAGTGCAAGATTGCCGCTGGTCTTCAAGCTGACAGGATGTGGTAAGTGTCAGCACTCCTTCAGGAAGTATGACACACTGCCGGCCCTGCAGCTAACAGTGTGGATCGCCACTCATTGGTGGTAACGTACATATACTCCTGGAAAGCCCTTCTACAGCCCATGCTTAGGAATGGAAAAAGAAGTGGTCAAAAGGGCCAGGGATTTAGCTCACTGGTTCCATTCAAGGTCCCTAGTTTGATCCCCGGAACCACAAAAAAAAAAAGAAAGAAAAAAGAAAACAAAGTGGTCAAAGATCAGGGGATCACCAATGAATGAAATGCTCCAGGCCTATCTTCCTACCTGGCAGAGCACACTGTCAGCCTGGGTCCGTTCCTCTTCTCTCTGGGCCTGGATGGACTCCGTTTCTGTCTGCTGCTCCCTCAGCCTCATTTCCAGCTCCATCTTTTCCCTCTCTAGGCTTTCCAGAGCCTTGTCTAGTTCTTGCTGGTGCTGGGAGTGCTCTTTTTCCTGGCCACATGAAAGAAACACTGTTAGAATCCAGTGGGTGAGGAGAAACAGCAGAAAGAGAACTGGTGTGGAATGAGAATCTTTCTGTTACTCTCAAGCTGTGCCACCTGGGTACTTCCTGTTTCCTCATCCCTAAAGGGAGGTTTAATAATCCCTACTCTAGCTGAGCATGATGGAGCTCACCTATAATCCCACCTATTTGGGAGACTGAGGAAGGAAGACAATGAGTTCAAGCCTCACTTGGGCAATTTAGTTAAACTATACAAGACAAGGGCTGGGGATTTAGCTCAGTGGTTCTGCTGCCTGCCTCACAAGTGCAAGGACCCGAGTTCAATCCCCGGTACCAAAAACAAACAAACAAACAAAAAAAACAAGACAATAAAATATAATTTTGTCCTGACCAGTTTAATAACCCTTAATTCCAGGGGCCACTCTTTTTATTTTTTCCCAAGAGCATCTTATCATGGGCCACTTAATTTTCCTTCTCTTTCCACACACACATCCCAATAATGATGATTAACACAAATATAGAGCTCATTCATGAAAAGAAACTATTTTTTTTTAATTGGGGATGAAACCCAGGGGCATTCGATCGCTGAACTACATCCCTAGCCATTGTTATTTTATTTTGGGGTTACAGGTATGCACCACTGTGCCTGGCTTCTACCAGAAACTATTCTTAGTGCATATATTAACTCATTTAATAGCTAGAAGGTAGCTGGGTGTGGTGGTGCATGCCTATAATCCAAGTGTGCTGGGAGGTTGAGGCAGGAGGATTGCAAATTTGAGCCCACCAACTTAGTGAGAGGCTGTCTCAAATTAAAAAAAAAAAAAAGGAAAGGTGGTAGTGGTGGTAGTTTGGGATATAGCTTAGTACAAGGCCCGTAGGTTCAATTCACAGTCTCATAAAAAAGAAAAAGCTAGAACTGCATTTTTGTTTTTTTATTTCTGAGGCAGGGGCAGGTACCGGAGCCACTGAGCTAAATTCCCAGCTCCCTATTTATTTCTGAGACAGTGTCTCTTATGTTGTCCGGGTTGGACTGAACTCATTATGTAGCCCAGACTGGCCTCAAACTCATAGTGATCTTCCTGCCTCAGCCTCACCAGTGCTGTGATAAGATGCGTGTGCCATCCCACCCAGCTAGAAGTTGGATTTTACACCTTGGTGACATAACTACCCTTCTGAGCAGCAGTATCTGTACCAAGAGTCAGAAGGAGGCATACTCACTGAAAGGAGGCCAGGTCTGCTTCTGCCACCCCCCAGCCATATCCACTGCCTTACCCATTTCTCTTGGAGCTGGTTTGCTTCCTCCTGGTGGGCTGCTTTCTGCTGCTCCAGGGCTGCCCGCCACTCTTGCTCTGCCTGGGCCAGCTGTCTGGCTGCTGCATCCCGCTCCTGCTCTGCCCGGCTCCTTTCAGTGTCCAGTTCCTGCTTCAGGCATCTCACCTCCCCTAGGATGCAGGGACAGGAACAGCTCTCTGAGCCTCTGTCTGTCTTTTACCTAATAATGGTCTCCTGCTTCCTTCACAGGCAATTCCCACTTCCAGGGCCTGGCTGGAGAAGCTCTAATAACCTCCCACTACCTTCCAGGTTAGGAACATCCCACAGAATGCAGCATGTCGTCTCCCAGCTGGGTTCTCACCTTGGATTACTTCCTTGGCTTGGGTGACAGTTTGAATCTGGACCTCCAGTTGCCCCTTGGTGACCTCTATCACAGAATTTTGTTGCTGGGCCTCAAACAGACTGCTCTCTAGTTGCTCCTTGGCTGAGCTGTGAGGTTCAGGAATCAGTAAGAGATCTTACCTATCAAGTCCCTTCCTCTTCCTTAAGAGGTGTTGGGTTCTAAGTACTGGCTACCTGGAGAAGTTAGGGGCGATTATAAATTCATAACTCAATGAGAACTCACCAGTGCAGAGAGCTTGGCTTGACTACCCCTTGCCTTGCAAAGTTCTCTCTGTGCTTGACTGAAATGAGTCCAGGCCTTACCTGAGCCCCAGAAGTTGTTCAGAGAGGTCCTGGCGGTCCCGTTCCACAGCCTGAAGCCGCACCTCGAGAGCTGCCCTCTCCCGAACCAGGGCCTCCTTTTCCTGGGCTCCCACAGCGAGCACTTCTTCCTGTCGCTCAACCTCCTGATGTAGCTGCTGCAGTTGAGCTATGGCTGCCTCCCGCTGGTGCCGAGACTGAGGGAAAAGAGTTAGTGAGATGTGAAGCAGGGGCAGAATCTCCCCAGGGCTGGAATCACTAGGTTAGGAGCACTGGCTCTTCCAAGATTCTGTGCCCAGCACTGTGGGCCCTGAACATTGCTCACTCAATCACAAGTGATCGACCCTTCTTGATCCCCCGGCTCAAGAAGTATGCTCTTCTGGGCTGGGGATTTAGCTCAGTGGTTCTGCCGCTTGCCTTGCAAGCACAAGGTCCCATGTTCAATCCCTGGTACCAAAAAAAAAAAA
>NW_022900934.1:23409354-23424689 GCF_012274545.1 Fukomys damarensis
AAAAAAAAAAAAAAAAAAAAAAAAAAAAAAAAAGAAGTATGCTCTTCTATGTGCAATACCCTTGCTAAGGGACAGTAGACCTACTCCTAAGGAGATTTTAGTTTTGATATTTTGGTTTTTTGTTGGGGGAGGAGTTACTGGGAATTGAACTCAGGACCTTGCACTTGACAGGCAGGCGCAGTGTCACTGAGCTTTTAGTTTTGAGAAGACACACATATAATACCAGGAAGAAAGTGTTCAGTGTCCTGAGAAAGAAACTCTGAGAAGGGAGAGTATGTCTAATTATTAAGGCAATGAGGAGTTTGGCAGCAGAGAAAAATGCTCTTTGAACCAGGTCATTCACTGATTCAGATAAAAATTTACTGAGCCCCACTCTGTATTTGGCACTGAGCTAAAAGCAGTAGGAATAAGACAAGTAAGACATGGCCTTGGAAACTGGTGTGGTGACCTGCAACTGTAATCTCAGTACTCAGGAGGCTGAGACAGGAGAATTTCAAGTTTGTGGCCAGCCTAGGCTACATGGTGACCTGACTATATAGCAACACCTTGTCTCAAAAAAAGATGGGGAGACATATCATGAATTATGAACACTGGTCATTTCCAGGGAGACTTTTACTTTCTGAGTCATTCCTATAGTATTTAAATTTTCTATAACAAACATGTATTATGCTTGTGTGCAAATGTGCACACATGCGTGAGTGTGTGCATGCATGTGTGTGTTACTAGGGATTGAACTCAGGATCTTCCCACTGAGTTTTATCCCCAGCGCTTTTTATTTTTCATTTGAGGACAAGGGCTCACTAAATTGCTAAATTGTCCAGGGCGGGCTCCAACTTGCTATCTTCCTGCCTCAGCCTCCTAGTGTGCTGGGATTACAGGGAGGCACCAGTGTCTGGAGAGAGGATGTATTATACCTTAATGCAATTGTGTCAGTTTTGTCTTCTCACCTCACTCAATTTCTCTGTAATTTCTTCTTTTTCTTCTTGGATGCCCCTGAGCTCTGTGTGTAGCTCAGCTCTGGTCTCCTCTGCTTTCCGCAGCTGAGCCTCTAGCTGAGTTCTCTTTTCCCATAAGGTTTCCCTGGTCCTCTCTGCCTCTTCCAGGTCCACTTGCAAAGTGCTTCTTGCCTGCTCTGCGACCTCCACTCTGCTGCACAAGGACTGGTTGTCCTGCTCCAACTACTGGCCAAAAAGGGAAAGAGGCAGAGTGTATCAAAGATGAGTGGTTACATACGGTTTTCTTGCACTGTCTCAAATGCTGTGACTGAAATCCAAGTGAGATCTGAATCCAGCCTCAAAAGATGACACGGGAGCGCTTATAATAGTGGGGGGAAAATGCAGCTCTCAGCGATTTCAGAAGGCTTTCTTGGGCTCAAGAGAGCCCCTCATTAAAATTGTAAGTTAAATTTGTCAACCAGAGAGAATATATTGTGGAACTTAGACTTTTCAACAGATTCTCCTCTGGTGATTGCTAATATTTCACCCAACAAGATTAAAACTCCAGTCTTGCTCCTAGAGGACAAAGGTCTCTTCCCAGACCTGATCACTTACCCCAAAGCCCCAAATTGATTCTGCTGGAGGTGTGGGAGAGGAGTATTTCTAATGGTTCAACAAAATATTTTGCTCTCCTCTGCTCTGGAAATGCTGCTTTTGCTCATTTCAGAACTATATTTGGGGCTCACCTGTTTTGGTCTGATCCTTTAAGGTGTCTGCCTTGTTATAGACATCAGCTTTGTCCCTCACTGGTTTACCTTCAGCCCAGCCCTACCCTAGAGAATCAAACACATCATTGCTCACCTGGAGAAGCTGCTGGTTCAGCCCAACTTTATCTAAAGCCAAAGCCTCATTTAAGGCACTCAGTTTGACAGCTGCAGCTCGAAGATCAGCAACTTCTGCTTTCAGGCTGTTCTCAGAACCTGACAACTCTCCAATGGACTGTTCTGCCTAGAAACGAAAAGGATTGAAGAGTTTCCATTTCTAGTTTTCTTGAAACAGTATACAGTTCACATTCCCAACACTTGATGCTTTTTTCTTTCTTTCTTTTCTTTTTTTTTTTTTTTACAAAGATCAGCTAATACTTCATCCCTTTCCTTGCCTTCCATTCATGAGGAGTAGGACAGGAACTCACAGCATAGAGGCACAGATCTAAGGGATGTATAAACAACTACAACTGTAATGATGGCACACAAAATGTAAACACAAAGTGCTCTGGGAACTCAAAGAAGGCATTAAGTCAGTTTAGGAGTCAGAAATGCTTGGTAGAAGGGCTGATAATTAGGTTGGGTAATGAGAGATGAGGAGCAGTTTTGATGTTCAGAGAGGGAGGAAAAAAGTGGTCCTATTTGAAGGAAAAGTATCTGAAATACTAGTCACAAAGGAACATGATATAACTGGGAATGCAGTTAATGCTTTGTGACAGGAGCAGAGGATGTATGGAGTTAGGATGGGGATTGGAGTGGGAAGGCAGAAATACAGTTTGAGGCAAAGGGCAAAGAGCTTTAAGAGACTGACTCAGCCAAATTTAGACTGTAGAAAACTCATCTAATTTCAATATAGAGGACATGTTGGGAGGAAGGGGACCAAGTAGCAGACTAATAATTGAGGAAAGCTACAGGAGGGGTCTTGTTGTGAAGGATAAAGGACGAGGGAGGCTGCGTGCTCCTTTTCTGGGAACACACCTTTCTGAGTCACCCACCCAGCAAGTAAAGAGGTGGCCTACACACCCTGGCCAGCGCTGCGGTCACTTCTGCTTGCTCTTGCCTCAGCAACTCCCCTTCCAGGCGGCTTGATTCCAGGGCTTCCCGAAGCGTGATCAGTTCACTGAGTGATTCTGCCTGCTTGGCTTCCAGGGTCACCAGCGTCTCCTGACTAAGAAGGGAAGGAGCAGAGCTAGAGGAAGTCTTTAGGAGTGGCCACACCCCCACAGGTTACAGGAATATAAGGATTCCAGCAGGTAACTGCTGATATAATTCCCTTTCCTACACAAAAGAATGAGGAAGGTCTTTAAGACTGCTAAGGAACGACCTCATTGAAATAGGAAGAGAATAAAACAAAGTATAGTACAATATATTTAGTGCACTCACTTTTATGAAAAAAGTAAAAGGAATTTATGCTTATGTTTACCTGAAGTAGCACAAGAAAGATAAGAAATTAATTTATAGAATTTTTTTTTGGGGGGGTACTGGGGATTGAACGTGGGTCCTTGTGCTTGCAAGGCAGGCAGCGGAATCACTGAGCTAAATCCCCAGCCCAATAAGAAATTAATTTAAAGGGTCATCTACGGAGATTGGAGAAGTGGGATGGAGAAAGGAAAGATAAGAGTGAGACCTTTCTGTGTGTATCTTTTAAAATAGTTTTAACTTTTAAATCATATGACAATAAAATAAAATTTAAAATTATAATTATCTCTGCAGATGGCCTGCCCTTCCCCTTTGTACGGGGGGGGGTCTCCCTAACACAAAGCATGACACAGTAGCCTTTAAGCTTCCACTGTTCGCCTCGCCTAGGCACAAGGAACTAGGAATACACCGAGGAGGGGAATATAACAAGGGTGAAGAGACCTGTGCTACCACTTGCTCAGGACCTATCATAGGCAAGGCTCTATGGTGGTATTTTTCAAAGTACAGCTCTAATCTTTCCAACAACTCTTCAAGGTAAAAAGTGTTGTCCCTATTTTACAAACAAAATAATCTGCTCAAGTGGCAGATCAAGAATCTAAACCAAGCTTTTGCCCAACTCTAAAGTCCTGCTCTTTACTGCAACATCTCTTAGGGGAATTGACAGATCAGCCAGGGCCATTGACCCTGGATTTCCCTTCTTGACCAGTTCATTTCCTATTACTTCCTAGTATTTCTGATCCTTTAGCAGCCCAGACTACTCTGAACTTACCATGAACTTTCCTACCTCCTTTTCTTTGCTCTTCTGCTCTTTGGGCCCTTCCCCAACTCTTTACCAATCAAAATAGTTCACAGCCTGGCCCAAAGTACACCCCTTCCTCCATAAAGCTTTCCCTGGCCTCAGTCATTAACTGTTACTCCTATGCTTCCAAAGGACCAAACTTGATGCTCCATTTAGCTCACACTTCATCTAGCCTCATATCACAGTTGTTACTTTCTGTTCTCTTCATTAGACTGCATGCTCCTTGTGATCAGGGCCCATGCCTTATTCATTTATGCATTCCCACAGTGTCTCGGCCCTGAGGGTACTCAGCGAAGTCTTGATGAACTTTTCTGTACTTTCTGCAAAAGGAGCAGTAAAGTGAACCCACTTTCAAAGAGGCAGAGGCTATGGAATGGCCGGCCAGGCCCCTACAAGGAGGGAACTGTTCACACTCACAGACGCTCCCTCTCCCGGACAGCCAGGTGCAACTCTTCCTGCTGCTCCTCTTTCTGCCCTTGGGCCGAGTCCTCCTGCAACTGCAACTTCATGTTCACCCTCCGAAGTCGCCACGCCTCCTGCTCCAGCACCTCCAGTTGCTGTTGCAGCTCTTCCCTGGTCTTCTGCAGGAGCTCTCGCTCTCTGGAAGGAGGGAACAAGAGATGAACAGATCTTGGGACCTAAAATCCTTACTGGAAACACATGTCAGGGTTAAAGGAGAGAAGTGCTTGTTTCTTTTCAACACCCTATCTTTCCTTTTGCATGAGAAACTATTTTTCATAATTTCGAAGAACTCAGAACCCAAAAGCTCTTTCTGTACAAATAAGCAGAAATGAAAGAAAGCAGCCTCGAGCAGCCCTGGGTTTCAGGCAGCAAGAGGAGACAATCGATAACAATGAGGCTGGGTCAGTGGCTGGTGGCAACTGTGACTGCGGGTGGACAGGAGAGATAAACAGCCTGCTGGCTCACTTGCTGAGGGAGTCCACCTCTGTCTGGAGGCCCACAGTCTCCCCTGCCAGCACATCCCGCTCGCCTGTGAGCATCTGCAGCCGCTGTCTCAGGGTCTCGCCTTCTTCCTCCCATTGATAGTGCTGCTCCTGCAAGATGCTCATAGCCTTTTGGCAGCCTGAAAGCTGTTGCCTTAGGTCCTGTGCAGAGACAGCAATAAAAATGAGATGATGAGCAAGACAGTGAGGCCAAAGAAGGGATTTCAGAAGCATGAAAGTAGGGCTGGACAAGGAGGGTGGGGCTGCTACAAGGTTAAACTGAGGTTAGAGATGGGACCAGGTGAGGAGTCAGAGGATCAGAGTTTATTGGGCTTTTGCAGCTCTAGTGTCTTCGAGTTGGTCATCTTCAAATGCAGAGGGCACGGGGGATGGTAAGTGTCCGTGGACCCCTCAGGGTAGGGGAACACTTACCCATCCTCTTCCAGGGCTCTTTGCTATGCAAACATCACATGCAAAGTAAAGCATGCCACCGACACAGAAAATGTGCCCGTTACCCCACAAGTACAAGTGGGCAGAGATTCTAGTGCATGGTTTGAGATATCAACTGAATACCTCATAACTGGACAGCTGAAAGGGGCAGTCGAGGCTAGGGAGGTACCTGGGGCACAAATCAGTTTAGGCACCCACCCTGTGGCTCAGAAGGAATGCTGGTGTTCTTACCTGCATAGCCTGTCGTCTCTGAGTCAGCACCGCACGTACCAGAGTAATAGCCTTATCTGGGTCCTGGGAATCAAACTGGCAGAAGCCACTACAGTCCAATTCCAGGGAGTTCTCTTGACCAGAGTCTTGCAACATACTGTCTTCTTCTAACAAAGCCTGAAACCCAAAACAGCGGGGTCAACACCCTACTGAGTAAGGCTAGAGTTCCCACAGTTCTTACACTACAGCCCAGGGGAACCTGCCTGAAGTTTTCCTTCCCAGATGTTTTCCCTGGGGGCAGGGGCAGGTATGAGGGGGAGAGAGAAAAAACCTGATTCTTTCAACTATCCACTTCTGGTCATTCAAGTGTGGGACTAGCAACTAGGTAAGAATTCTCTACAGGCCAGTAATTGTGGGGGGTTGGCCAAGGAGTGAATGGTTAAACTGTGGGGCAGCAGGGCCAGGGATTTAGGTAGGGTCCTGAGTTCGATCCCCAGTACAAAGAAAAAACAAAAAAAACTGTTGGGCAAAAGCACACAGGTTCCATGAGAAATGAATGGTTAAACAGCAAAAAGTTTAGATTAGTGAAGCATGTTGTGTCTGGCCATTGTCCTTAACCTTTCCCCAAGAAAAACTGTCCAGCCTTGGGGCAGCTTCTTGTCCCAACTGTTTTTCTTCTCCCTTTTTCACTTATACTGATATTCTAAATAAAAGCTGGAGAGCACTGGGCTTCAGGGCTTCTCCCGGGAGTCTCCCTAATGGTGGGCGCTTGCTTGAGATAGTCCCTCTGGGCCTCTTAGTGAGTGAACTAAGTCTAGTCTCTGAGCAATCATTCATCCTCTACATGGTCACACACCGTGACAAGTAATAAATAAGGAAATGAAGGAGGAAGAGGCTATCAAGTGACAAAGACCAGAATCTAGCTTGTGGCTGGAGAGTTGCAGTTGGCAACAAGGAGAGGGCCTGGTCCACCACACAGTAGTTGGGCATGAATACTTACCCGTGCCTTGGGGTTCTGCTCTTCACAACAGACTCAGAGAACTCATCCCCACAATTCCCTAAGCCCAGGCCTCACAGACTGGAAACCTAGACACCCTGAGAGGACAAAGTAGCCTGGGGAGAAGAGTGAGGCATTACCCAGTTACCAAGGCAATGGGCTCACCAGTACCTGGGTTATATCCTTGATCAACTGCTGCAAAGACAACTTCTCTTCTTGGGCATTCTTACTGAGAGATGCCTCGTGTTCCATTAACTCTGTGTGATTTGTCTCCTACACAGGGAACAGAAAAGAGCCTAAGAGCCAATCCTCAAAAGAGAATTCATAGCCAGGCGTGGTGGCGCATGCCTATAATCCCAGCACTCTGGAGGATGAGGCAGGAGGATCGCTGTGAGTTTGAGACCAGCCTGAGCTACATAGTGAGTTCCAGGTCAGTCTCAACTACAAAGTGAGACCCTGTCTTAAAAAAAAAAAAAAAAAGAGAGAGAGAATTCATAATTTGACCTTGAATCAACAAAATTCTCACTGTCTATCTTGTTTTGTTTTTAGATAGGGTCTCTTTATGTAGTTCAGACTGGTTTTGAACTCACTAGGTAACCCAGGCTGCCCTCAAACTCAGTGGTTCTCCTGCCTCAGCCTCCTGAGGGCTGTGATTACAAGCATGCATGATCACACCCAGCTCATTGTCTGTCTTGTCAACTCCACTTTTCCAAGGATGTGATAGGATGATAAAAAGTTCAGACTAAGTGCTTAAAAGTTTTAAGAAACCTGCCTATTGGAGTTCTTGATCGTCACTCACTAGCTTGGTCACCTTATACAACTCCTTTGAACCTTTCCCTTGAAAAGAGGAATAATCAACAGCAACTACTTCACAAGTCTGTTTAGAAGCTTACATGAAAAACTGGACACGAATTACTCAACACAGTGCCCGTCTGAGCAAACACTCCAGGTGGGCAGTGGTCCATCCCAATTTCACACTGAGGGAGGCTCAGGCAGGGAGATCTCAAGTCCCAAATGGCAACGAGATGAGACTGTCTCAAAATAAAAACTAAAAAGGGTTGGGGATGTGGATGTGGGGATGTAGCTCATAGTAGGGCACTCCTGGGTTCTATCTCTGGTACTGATGGGGGTGGCTAGAGTTTCTTGAACAGTAGGTTAATGTCTGAGATTTAAGGTTACTAAGAGAAACCTTCAGACCCAAATCTAAACACACTTTGTTTTGGCAGTACTGGTGTTTGAACCTCTAGGCAAATGCTACACCACTGAACTATACCCCCAGCACTAACCCCAAAACTAGAAATCATCTTGAAGACTCAAGATTTCCTCCTTCCTTCCTACTGCGTTTATGATAACAAAGCACTGGAGACACAAACCAGTAGCTATGTTTTATTTGGCCTATACAAAATTTAAAAATTAAAAGATTTTACATAAAAATCGGAATTTCTAGCTTCTTTCAAAAATTTAACAAATGCTCCATTCCTAGATGGCAGCAATCTACTGAAGTCGATGAGTGGATATCTCCTCAGATGAGATATATTTATTCTTTTTTTTTTGGTACTGGGGATTGAACTCACAAACTTGCATTTGCCAGGCAGGTGGCGGCACTGAGCTAAATCCCCAGCCTTGGTTTTTTTAACAATTAATTTTATTGGTACATTTAAGGTATACAATGTAATATGTTTATTCTTTTTGTAAGACAGGGTCTCACTAAGTTGCCCATGGTGGGCTCGAATTCATAATCCTCCTGCCTCAGCTTTTTGAGTGCTGAAATTATAGGAGTGCACCACCATGCTCAGCTTGACACACTTATTCAGGGTCCTACAGCCCCTGCCATTCCTCAGTTTCCTTAATGCTGAGCTCAAGTATCCCCTGCATCCAAGCCCTAAAAGCAGCACTAAAAGCTAAACACAACGGCACTGGGAAACCAGAACTCTCATACCCCATTTATATTAGATAAGCCCTGGAAATTCATGACAAAAAGGAATCAAGAAGATCAGCCCACAGCTGACTCCAGTTTGGGTAAAATTTTAAGTGTGCACGCATATAAGGATTCAAGAGCTGCCCAAGATCAGAGATATAAAAATTCAAAGAGACAAGCCAGGTGTGGTGGCACACACCTGTAATCCCAGCACGTGGGAGGCTGAGGCAGGAGGATCGCTGCAAGTTCAAGACCAGCCCAGGCTACATAGTGAGTTCCAGGGCAGTCTCAACTACATAGTGAGACCCTGTCTCAAAAACAAAACAAAACAAAACAAAACAACAACAAAATCAAAGAGACAAAGAGAAACACGGAATGGAATGGAATGGAGCCAAAGATTCATGGAGCCGGCCTTAAAGAATGTCTTTGTAACGTCAGTGACCAAACCCTTGCTCCTTCACAAGACAGACTACTTAAAGGAACAGCTCTAGTTGTGAACCAAACTAGCCCATAACTTCTAGCCCTGACTTTGGTTTTGCCCTGGGAGACAATAAACAATTCAACTTACTTTTCCTCAATGTTAGACCTTCAGCTATGAGAAGGCAGCATGGTTTCTTCCTCAGGTCCTTTTGGCTCCAGCCCAAGCAATGCCATACTCCTCAGTTATTTCCCTCTACACACCCCCTTCCTGGTAATTTGCTAATGTGACAGCCTGTGTTTTCCCTCACCTCAGCCCCTCTCTTTGTTTTTTGAGATAAGGTCTTGCTGTATAGTACAAGCTGGTCTCAAACTGTCTCAGCCTCCCAAGTGCTAGGATACAGGTGTGTACCACCATATCTGACAGTAGGGCTCTTAATGTATATACCACCTCTCTCTGATAACGATATTATGATTTCTCCAAGAATACAGTTGAGATACTGAACAATTAATATCACTGAGTAAATGAGTTAATTTTCAAATTCAGCCAAAGTATTTTTCCACTTTAAAGGATTTCATCAAGGACCATTTAACTGGTCACTGACCTCTGCCCTCAGACTACAGTGTGTCCATAAAGGGCAAGGAATCTATAAGTCCCCTCCCAACTCCTTTCCAGAATACAGAATCATGTACCAGTATCTCCATTGTCTCTCTCAGAGCTTTTACCATCCTTTCATAATCTTCATTTTGCTTCTGAGACTGGGTTAGAAGAGCAGAGAGTTCAGTCACCCTAAAGAGAAGAACACAGCGCTATTACCTGGACAGCCCACAGATGTGGGCAGAGATATGATGCAACACTCCCCAGCCCCAACACAGACACTCCCACTGCAGTCCAACCCCTCGAATCCCTTGGGCAACCCCAGCCCCTCTGCACGCCCTGAATACCACACAATGCTATAGCCTTGAATTGGGTGTGTGTGGGGGGAGCCAAAGCCACTCAGACACATGCAGGGATTTACCACATCTCAAGGCTGGAACACGTGTTTTGGGGCCCGAGAAATGAAGGAAAGCCCTGGCCCAGGCCCTTCCAGGCCTCGCTTGATCTTGAAGTCAAGCATCCTGAAGCCAATAAGAACATGAGAATTGCCACATGGGATGGTCCCAAGGTCCCTCCTGCCCAGGATCCTGACTCTGATAGGGAAAAGGGAGGGGTGATTTGGGACAGAATATGGTCGACCTCCCTTAACACTTGTCACTTAACAGTGTATCTTGGAACTTAGTACCTGATGAGCAGGATAAATATTTATTAAATGAATATCATGCAGTAGATTAAAGTCTTAATATTTAAACTTGAAGTTTAAAGTTTTAAAAGTCTCAGGGGCTGGAAATTTAGCTCAGTGGTGCTGTCACCTGCCTCAAAAGTACAAGGTCTTGAGTTCAATCATCCCCCAAAAAAGTTTTAAAAGTTCTTAAAAATTTTATTATGCACTGTTCCCAAAAATGACTCATTCAAAATACATTCGTTGTGTCTTCTAGATGGCAGATGAAATACAAAGCAACAGAGATACAAAACTTACTAAGACACGATCTATCCTTGTGGCTCTTAGTGCCTCCAAAAACAAAAGCAAAACAAAACAAAATAGTCCTGCAATTTATGTACACCATCAATAGGTAGAGACACAACCTTAACCATGGGACATTGCCCTGAGAGTCAATGGGACTTTCTGCTATGTCCCTGTTCTTCCTATTATCACTTTAAAAAGCGTATTTTATTACAACCCCAAAATTAAAACAGCGGAGCTGGGGATGTAGCTCAGTGGTAAAGTGCTTACATAGCATGGGTCTATGTTTGAACATCAATAAGCTCCACATCAATATGCAAACAACTAAAACAGCCTAACCATCACCACCAATAACAACAACAACAACAACATCAACAACAACAAAGTAATTAATGAGATCCATGCTGTAACAACCAGATAAAAAGACCACAGAAGCATGATAATGTAATAGGCTACTGAGGTCAGAGAAGACTTCACAGATGACATGACATGTGAGCCGTGCCTTGAAGGATAAGGCACACAGGAGCAAAGGAGGCATTCCAGGCCAAAGTCTCCACGTACAAAGGCAGAGAAGCAGGAATAACTTGGCTCTGGGAACAGTGAGTAGTCAGGTGTTGACAGAGAACAGAATCATAGCGAACTGAGTACACTGACAAGAAAGAAACTGAGTTAGTTTGCGGGAAGAGGTCAGCAACCAGCTCCAGCCATGGCACTGGATTTCCAACTAGACTCCTTTCCAACGTCTCCTTCCCCTCTCATGTTGGGAATGCTCTTGATGTCTTCCTGCATATCCCTAGCTCATCAGGGAAGTCAGCTTTCTGTCAGCGGGTGCTTCCTGAGGCCTCAAGCCATCTCACCTGTCCTGAAGCTCAGCTTTCTCCAGTTTCCCTCGGCTCTTCAGCTGTATCAACTCCTGGCTCCTCTCATGAGCTTCTTTCTCCAGCTCTTGGGTCTTGGCTACCAGCAGCAGCAGCTGGGTTGGCTCACGCTCATCCATTCTCCCAGATCCACTGGATTCCCGAGACTGTGTTCCCACAGTCAGGCGCAGACAACAGGTCAGCAGGGATCCTGAAAGCTTCGCATGTTCAGCCTTTAACTCTGTCAGATCTCTGAAGACAAGCAAGGAAAAGAGCAGACTCCAATAGGGATCAAGGAAGGGAACGTGGAGATAGGGCCCAACGAGCCTGAGGGGCAGATCTGGGAAAAAATAATCTCAAACCAATGGCAACTCTCCCCCTCTACCCCACCCCAACACCTGGTCCCCCTACTTCAGCTCTGGACTTCTGCCTCAAGTCCAGAATCTGTAGGGGCAATCCTCCTCCCTTCTTATCCCCGCACTAACCTGTCAGTAGCTGACTTCATTTCCAGGAAGTGGCGTCGGAAGGTCACCACCTCCCGCCACAGACTGAGAAGGCGACCATGTTCCCCTTTCAGATAGCCCTTGAAGAACTGTGTGTTCAGAAACCCAGGTCATACCCAAGGGCAGAGGACTACCTTTTACCCACACAAGAGTCCTGGATTTACTCCTGACTGCTGGGAGGGACTTTTAGGAGACAGTTCATAAGTAGCTACCTATATTCAGGTTATGCTGAAGGGTTTAATAAAGTTGGCAGTGGGATTCAAGAGGCCAAAGGGGTCCTGGATGGAAAGCAGTCTTCCTCTGGGTTAGATGAGAAAAGGATACACAGTAGGTGCTTAAAGGGAGCTATTACCACAGACTTACAAGGAGAATTAGGTGATCTAATATATGCAAGTCACCTAGCACAGGGCAAAGGCTCAGGAGACATTTGTTTCTTTCAGCTGGGATCTGAAAACTCCCCAGGTTCTAGAACTGGTCTTTTTTCTCCATTCCATTTAGTATCTTCCACTTTAGCATCTAGATATACAGACTTTCAGATGAAAGCAGTTAATAAGCTTCTCGATCCATCTAAAACTTAAGCCGATCACGTTTGCAAAAGAGACTTGCCTTGTGTCATGCCACCTGCTAGCAAAGGTAGGCTAGACAAGCAATGGTAGACAGCTTAAGTAGGGCAAAGCTGACAGCACAGGCATAGTTAACATGGGAAAAGCAGTCAGCTTCAATAAGGATGGTCAGACACTTTGACAATGACGGCTTAGTTTCCATCTGAGTTCTGAAGTTAACCCTTCCAGGACTGACCAGGACAGTACCCACAGTACACAGCCCTGCTCTGCTTACCTCCTGCTCCATCCGCCACTGGCTCTCCTTCCTCATTAGCTCATCCCGGGCCCGACTCCAGTCCACGGTCAATTTTTCCACATCTTCCCGAAGGGCTTTATTCACCACATCAGCTTTTTCCATATGAAGTCGAAGGTGAGTGTTCACCTCTGCTAGACTCTCACACCTGCACTGGGGAGGGTAAGAACAAGTCCAAGATAAAAGTCTGGTCCAATCTTTGGACCTCTTGGGAATAAGCTGACAATGACTAGATTTTTCCACTGCCAGGAATTATAGAGCTAAGGCCAGTGTCTATCCACGTTAACCGCAGGACTGAAGTTTCCCATCAGCCTTCTCCACCCACTGGCCAATCATTCATGTCAGAAGATGTGGGGTCCATCACCTCTGTTGCTCCTCGTCCAGTCTGTTTAGTAGCTGATCCAGGTTTGGCTCCTCCACACTTTCCCACTGCTGAGGGATCAATCCCTTGGCCAGACAGAGACAAACTGTATTTACCTCCAAAGAGAACATCACCCAGACCCACTCCCTGATGCCCTCTTCTGCAGCAGCCTGCTTTTTAAATTCTTTCTGTCATCTGTTATCACAGTGCTTCATTTCTCAATCACTACATCCCAAGACCAGATCCATTGTATCTCCCTCTCCACAACTGAACCAATAAATCTCTCCTGAAAGATGGTGAAGTGGACCTAAGAAGCAATGTCTTTGATTTCTACTACACTATTTTCTAGGTTTTGGGAAGTACTTAACTTCTACAGTGTCTTCAGTTACAAACCGCAGGCAGTATCATTCTCCTTAGAAAGATTTTTGTAGACTAAGTGACATAATTATACAATGCCTAATGGTTCCTGGCCTGCATAAAACATGCGCAATGTTTTAGTCCTTTCCTTCCTCTGAGATAATTTTTCTGACGGGAATGGGAGGGTGTCTGAGGGAGCTGGAACGAAGGCCAGTGGGTCTTCCACAGCCAGTCCTACACAGCAAATAGCACCAATCCATTCCTCTGCTAGACCTGTGCTGCAGGCCAGCATAGGCACCCCTCCTCTACTACAGATAAACACTGACACCCGCTGGAAGAAAGACGCACTTCTTCCCTCCTAACTCCATGTGCCCATTCTGGAAAGTCGCCTGAAAGTCTGGAAGTCGCTGCCTTGCTTCTTAAAGAGCCAAGGGTTGGAAGCTGACAGGCCAGTGCTAGCCAGTCCAAGAAAGAATGGTGTTTCTGAAGCTCTCAGGGACTGAAGGATGAGAGTTCTACCGAGCACCCCTTATCACATTCCAGCCTTCCTCAGGCAGCACAGAACCTAATGAGTGCACTCAGTGACGGGTGTGGGGGGACACAGAGCACAGCCTCACTCACTCCGGTGGCTTCCAGCCGCTTCTCCAGCTCTTGGCACCAGCTCCGGTACTGCAACACCTGTGGCAGAGAGCAGGCCCTTGGCAATAGATACAGCTGGTACAGACAGCCTGAACAAACGGCCCCGGTGTCCTGGGCTAACCTGGCATGAACAGAGCACCAGGTGATGATAGGGAGGGAAGGCCACAGTATTTTAGAGTTTCTGTTCGGGTGTTTAAAGAAAACCTTTGGTACGCCTCTTGCTTTGGAGAGGCAAAATCTGAAAATCTAGGTCAATTCTTAGCTATAGCCTCAGACATCCTGGGCAACAAATGTAACCCCCAAAAACATAATGTTTAAAAGAGACAAGGCAGGCATGGGGGCACATGACTGTAACACTAGTACTCAGGAGGCCAAGACAGGAGGATTGCTGTGAGTCTGGGCCTGGAATACATGGTGAGTTCAAGGCCAACCTGAACTACATACTCCATACCCCATAGAGCAGCTATGAGCATCTAAAGCCAGACACTGTGGGTTCTCCCCTCTCCAGCCTAGCTGTGGGCCATTCTCGGCCCTCATCCAACCCTTAGGCCCAGCTCTCGTGGGTGTTTTTTCCCTTCCCCAGCGGGGGCAGCTGCCTCACCTTGGCCTGCAGCTTTCTCACGAGGGTTGCTTGCCTCTGCTGGGCCTCCTGGGAGCTCTTCAGCTTCCGCCAGGAGACTGCCTGGTTTTCCGCCATCTGCTGCTGTAATGCCAGCACTTGCTCTTCCAACACCAGCTGCAGGGACTCGGGCTTCATGTTGCTCAACCCCGGACTTCCGGTCTCCATGAGGGCACCAGGTAGCAAGAGCACAGATCCCTATGCAGTCAGAGGCTGCTTGCTCCCGCAGGGTCTCTAACCATTGTGGTACTCCCACCTCCTCTCGAGCTGGGAACCAAAGCAGCGACAGAACTGAAGAACCGTGCAGGTGACTCAAATCCATTCAACAAACATGTATTAAGTCTGGCAAAGCTAGGGTGGGCAAAGCAAATATTTCCTTTATTTCAGGACTATTCAGATCCTTTAAAATACTAATATGGATCCTAATCTATCTCTAAAGGGAGCCATGCTGAACATCAGCTCCCAAATGACCATGAAACAAGGTCACAAGACCAGTGTTTCCTGGCATTCCTTTCGAACTCCGTGCTAAACCAAGAGCTTCTAATTTATCTTCTCAACCCTACTGTCTGCCAGAGAGACAGATATTTGTTGAATGAATCACCGAAGGTGCTGTTAGTCCAGCAGAGAAAACAGACACAGGGCTGGGGATGTAGCTCAGCAGTGCAGCATCTGCCTGGTAAGCATGAGGTGAGGTCTGAATTTGATTCCCAGTGCCAAAAAAAAAAAAAA
>NW_022900934.1:23425133-23442016 GCF_012274545.1 Fukomys damarensis
CAAAAAAAAAAAAAAAAAAAAAAAAAAAAAAAGCAAACAGACACAAACAATGCAATGTGGCATATGCAATAATAGAAGCATGGGCTGGGGATTTAGCTCAGTGGTGCTGTGCCTGCCTACCAAGATCCCAGCACTGCAGAAAAAAAAGAAAAAGAAAAAAAGAAACACGGAAAGATGGCATGAGAAAACAGAGGAAGGGCACTTCACCCAGTGTGGGGGCTATGACATTTGTGAATCATCATCAATACTCATTGATTGCTTCTATGGGTCGGTCACTTTGTTAAGAGCCTTACATGCATTGTCATTTTGTCTTCACAAAAATCTTTTTTTGTTGGATGATGATGGTGGGGTGGTAGTGGGATTGAACCCAAGAATGCTTTACCACTGAGCTACATTTCCAGCCCTTTTAATTTTTTTTTGGTGGTGCCAGGGATCGAATTCAGGACCTTGCGCTTTTGAGACAGGCGCGGTGCCACTGAGCTAAATTCCCAGCCCCCCTAGCCCTTTTAATTTTGAGACAGGGTCTCACTAAATTGCCCAAGCTGGCCTTGACTTGCCATTCTCTTGCCTCAGCCTCCTGAGTAGCTATGCACTCTTATATTTTATCATCATTATTTGTCTATTTTCTCTCCCAATCTGCTAGTACCTTAAAGGCAGAAGCTATCTAATACAGCCTAGCTGTTAGCAAGTTGTCAGCAATGCATGATGAAGAAATCCATGTGTGGCCCACAGAATGATGGTGAATAATTCAAATTAGGTGCCAACGTTTATAATTGAGAGCATACACACTACAATCCATATTTCTGGCTCTTTTGGAAAATCAGAGTATCTACTGACCCTTAACCCATATTCCCACAAGGGAGGCCAACTGCAGCTGAACAGTGTCCACCTCTTTAGACAGGGAATATGCTCTCCAGTTTACGCAGCTCCCCTCCCCAGCTGCTGTTCTCTTTCTCACATTGACGGCAGACTTCAGTTGTCATATATCGTTGTACTTGAACTACTGTTTTCCTTTCTTTCTTCCTTCCTTCTTTTTCTCCCTCCCTCAGTACTGGGATTGAATCCAGAGCCTTCATACTGAGCTACATCCCCAGCTCTATTTATTTATTTAATTTATTTATGTATGTTTTGTTTTGGTACTGGGGATCAAACTCGGGTCCTTGCGCTCGCAAGGCAGGTGGCGGAACCACTGAGCTAAATCCCTGGTCCCTCTTTTTATTTCAAAACAAAGTCTTGCTAAGTCACTAAGGTGCCCAGGTTAGGCTTGAACGTGTGATCCTTTTGCCCCAGACACACAGCGTGCTGGGACTACAGGATCCTTGGGTGCCCACATATTGTTTTTCTTATAATAGAGTCACAGAGGAAAATTGTTTCCTAACTTCTTACACTACCTCCTGGGCAACTGAAGGCACCTAAATCTGTGAGGCCTGTCCTGGTCAGTAAAGAATAAAGCAGAGGGCTGGGGATTTAGCTGTGGTCCCGCCACCTGCCTCACAAGGGCAAGGTCCCAAGTTCAGTCCCCAGTACCAAAAAAACAAAAACATGCAAAGAATAAAGCAGAAAGAGTCGACTGGCACCTACAAAAGGCTGGTGGCACCCATGTCCCGGGCTGGGGTAATACAACCTTTCCCCATACTATAAACATTTTCTTTTTCTGCCCTTGCTTTCCACCAGGGCTGCGTAATCAACTTACTATGGCCCTGTGAAATGCTGCTTGCCTGAATTCAATGGAGCTCAACCCCTCTGAGCTGGATGGAGACACAGACCTTCCAGGACACTGCTCTGTTATCCTGAATTTCTGCCAGTGCTCTACCAACAAGAGCAGATCTGAGTTTTTTCAAAGGAACTGAGACTCCTTATTTCTCCTAACACTGCAAGGGCTGAGCCAGGCCTTTACACACAAGGAGTTTCACAAGTCCTAAAGGCTCTTTAGTCCTTCTTTTTTTGTGTGTGCCAGGGATCGAACTCAGGACCTTGAGCTTGCAAGGCACACATGGCGCCACTGAACTAAATCCCCAGCCCTTTAATCCTTCTTTTCTTTTCTTTTTTTTGGTACCAGGAATCAAACCTGGGACCTTGTGCTTGAGAGGCAGGTGGTGGAACCACTGAGCTAAATCCCCAGCCCCGTTTAGTTCTTTGAATCGCTATCCAAAAATATTAGATCAAACCACACAAAATCATTAATATTTGCCTACTATTTTCAACCCACAAAAAATGGCAACTTCATATACTTCAAACTGAGGTCTCAATAAGCTGCCATAGAAACAGTTTCAAGAATTCTCATTAAATCCTCTTTTGGGATAAGGATGCCAGAAACATGCAAACATTATTTGAGAAAGTGATTATCAGTAATACTTCAGAAAGGAAATGGAATTATATTAGAATTATATAATTATTATACTTTAGCAGGTAACTTTATTATTTATTTCTTTATTTTACGGTCCACACAAGTGTTTATTTGTCACGAGGAACTATTCCTTAGCCCACACACTGCTGTTTCACAGTTCAGGAACAGCAATAGACAAATATCCATGGAACTCAGTCCAAAGAAACCTTTTTATTTCTGTATCACTCTGCACTCTAAAAGATACCAGCCTTCTTAATTTCTTCATAATCTTTCATGGGATCATAATTTCTGGAGAAATCTGCATACGCCTTGTTAGGTCAGCCACACCAAACGTACAGAGAACTGCAACCCCCACAATGAACGCTCCCATAATATGAACCCGCAGAAGCTTGGCCAGAAGACCCTGCATCTGCAGTTTCATCACAGCAGGGGAACTCATGGTAGCCACTGTCCTCAATGCCAGCTTCCTTTACAGCTCACAGAGAAATAGCAGATAATTTTTTTAAAGAGGTAAAACATTTTAATTGGTTTACATTTCACTAACAAGCCCTTGCTTTTATTTATTTTTTTATAGTATTTTGTTCCCTCCCCCATTAATTTTAACAGTACATTTTGGGTACGCAACATGGTGACATTCATTATTGGGAGTTTGTACCTTTAATTTTAAATTTTTAGAGCTATTTAGAAGTTTAGTACAGCCCTCTCACTTTAGAGATAAGGAAACAGGCTCACAAAGATGAGGTCACGTTACTTCGTTCATGTTTTATTTATATGCCCCACTTAATTTAAAAAATGATTTAAGCTGGGCGTGGTGGTACACCCTGGAAGGCTGAGGCAGGAGAACTGTTCCAGCCTATCTGGGCAATTCAGGCCTTTAGTGAGTCCTGGGCTCAAAATCAAACATAAAAAAGGGGATGCTGGGGATGTAGCTCAGTGTAAAGATCCCTGGCTTAATCTTAGTACCATGAAAACAGAAAATCAAAACACACCCTCATAAATTACAGCAAATATGCCATATTACCAAAAGATAAAACTCTCAGTACTATGCAATTTCTCTGTAAATCTAAAATTGCTCTAAATATTAATTTTAAAGTGATTTGATGTTTTATGATTTTTAAAAATCCCCAATATGGTTGTAGCTCAGCAGTATAGTGCAGGCATAAAGCCTTGGGCTCAATCCCCAGCAACACACATGCACGCGCGCACGTGCACACACACGCACATTTGTGCCCATCCATAAATTTGAAATTCACTACAAGAAGAAAAGGTGGATCTGCTGGGTGCAGTGGCACACACCTGTAATACCAGCACTGGGGAGGCTGAGGCAGGAGGATCGAGTTCAAGACCAGCCTGGGATACATAGTGAGCTCCAGGTCAGTCTCAACTACATAGTGAGACCCTGTCTCAAACAAACAATAGAAGAAAAGTTGGAGACAGAGAAAAACTACATCAGGGAACTTTCTGAAATTGAGATTTAGTTCTGAATTTCCTCGAGACACAGCTTGGCACTCTTTTTTACCGAGTAGAGCAGGAAAAGATTCACCTCTTTTACACATTAATTTATCCCATAAACACTCAAGAATTCCAACTCAGTATCAGGAGTATGCCACACTGGTACAAGACCTACTTCCTCCTTTTCTAGGAATCAGACTGGGAAGGGCAGCAACCTTAATGAAGCCAATGAGCCCCTTGTGCCCTCAGAGTAAAAAGGAGCAGAAAAGTGACAAGAATAATGTATTTAGCTTTCCATAATATAAAATACTGCAAAAGTAATCCCAGCACTCTGGGAGGCTGAAGCTGGTGGATCACAAGTTTCAGCCCAATCTGGGTAACTCAGTGATTTAGCAAGACTGTCTCAAAACAAAAAATAAAAAAGGGCTAGGGATGTAGCTCAATGTGAAGGCCATTGGTTCAATCCCCAATAAACCCATCACAAAAACCTCCAAAAGAAGTATTTAAATAAAGTTTAAACCTGGCATGGTGGTGCACGCCTGTGATCACAGCACTCAAGAGGCTGAGGCAGGAGGAATTCTGGGAGCATTCCTCCCAAGGGCAGCCTCTGCTACACAGTGAGTTCAAGGCCAGTGTGAACTATATAAGCCTGAACCCTGTCTCAAAAATAAATACATACATACATACATACATACATAAAGTTTAAAAGAAGAGCAATTCCACCTAAATTTGGAATAGAGGCGTGAATGCTACAGCACTAAGACACTGATTGGTGTTAGAATACAAAAAGGAAAAATGCTTAAGAATGCAAACATTTTATTTCCTGAGCCAAGCCACTCTCTCATTGCTGTGTTGGCTTTAAGGTAGGCCCACAAACACTTTGATACTCCTTCCTTCAAGAGGTGTAGTCTAAACCAGCTCCATGGAATCTGTAATCTCAGCAGGCAGGGAAGCCGAGGGAGGAGGGTGTAGGTTCAAGCCCAACCTGGGCAACTTAGTGACTTACCAAAACCCTATCTCAAAATAAAAAGTAAAAGAGGGACTGGGGATATACCTCAGTGCAAAGGCCTTGCCTGGGTTTAACCTGGGTTTTAACTATGGGATGAGGAGACTCATTCTTTCCCCTTGAGTGTGGGATAGAATCAAGCAGAACTGACTTCTGAGACAAGTTCATAAGCAGTTCTATGGCTCCCTGCTTGCTTGCTCAGTCTCTTTCTCTCTGCCTCTCTGATCAATCTCTCTGGCAGAAGCCACCTGCTCTGTGCTGAGGACACGAAGGCATCCTATGAAGGGGTGCAGAGCTCAGGAATTGAGGGCAGCCTGACTGCAGCCTCATGAGAGATCCTAAGCCAGACAAGCTAGCTAATCCACTCCTGGATTTCTGATCCATGACAAATATGTAAGATAATAAATGATTTTTTCTAACTGCTAAATTTTGGGATTGTTTCTTGCATAGCAACAGATAACTTTTACATCTGATTACTATAAACACTTCCTAAGTAGTGGTATGCCTCTTACATTGTTTATTCTCAATAGAGTAGGCAGAGGACCCTCTAAATACATAAAACAGATGATGCCATTCAGAACCCTCTAGCCAAATCCTTATAATGGCCTACAGGGTCCTAATTATTTGATCCCAGATGCCAACCATTTTAATGCCACCTCCTATTCCTCTTCCCTTTGCTCACATCCCTCCAGCTACAGAGCCCTCTTTGCTGTGCAGGTGTAAAACACACTAGGCCTCCGTCAGTGTCAGGGTCTCTTCCCTCAGTTATCTTCATTACCTGCACCCTCACTAACCTCAACTCTGTTGAAGTGTCACCTTCTCAGTAAGCTGGTCCATAACCATCCATCTAAAATAACCAACATTCTACACAAACTGGCGTTTTTACTTAACTTGCTATCTGTCCCTAACTATTATGTGTAATAATCTACCAGATTGTAAATTCCACCAGTCCAAAAACATTGTTTTATGGAATGCTGTATTCCCAGCTCCTAAAACAATGCCTGGAATTTGACAGGTCCTCATTATTTAAGTGACTGAATGACTGATATAAGGACAGTAAGTAACATGATCCATATTATCACCAATAGTCCTACAAAATACTGACAGTTCTATGACCATTCAAAAAGAAAACAAAAACAGATCATGCTACAGCACTAAGACACTGACTGGTATTAAGTATAAGTTGGCACTTAGAGCACAAAAAGGAAAAATACTTGAGAATACAAATATCTTATTTCCTGAGCCAAGCCACTCTCTCCTACAGTACTTTACTCAAAATTACTTGCAATCTTCATTAAAAAACAACAAAACTTTATAGATAAGGTTATTGCCCCCATCTCACAAATTTAATTTTCTTAAAATTAAGAAAAGGAGGGCTGGAGATTTAGCTCTGTGGTTCTGGCACCTGCCTCGCAAGCACAAGGACCAGGGTTCGATCCCCAGTACCAAAAAACAAAACCATACACAAATAAGAAAAGGAAGGTACCCCAAAAGGCACATAACTGGTCAGTGGCAAAGCAGAGACTAAATACCCTGATTCCAAATTCTATGCTTTTCCCATTATATTAGCTGCTTCCACCACTCTGAAATCACAGCTCACTCCCAAAAGATTGTGAAATAGTGACCTCAAGGTCCACAGATTTTGTGGGGAAAAGAAGCAAAGAAAGGCAGAACGTTAAGTAACAGGATTTAGCAGTAGGACAGTCCCTGTTCTAGCCTTGATTTTGTCATGGACTCACTGTATCAATTTGGGAACATCAATTCTCAGTAAATTGTACCTCACAATCCTGGCCTCTAATTCATGGGGCTAATCAATTCGACAACCACTTACCAAATCCAAAGGCAATTTAGCCAGGTTATCACATGCCCTAGGGACAGTTTACATCTCCGCTTATTCATTAGTTATGCGACTCTGTCACAGTACTTTATCTGAGTGCCTCACAGTTTCATTTGTAAAATGTGAAGAGACAACCCATCTCAGAGAACACTGTAAATATTACAGACCTTTGCATGGATTCGTTTAGTGCTCCCTAACATTTCAGGACTATTCAGTAAATATTAGCTACCATTATTAGCAATGTGCTAGACCGTGAGATAGGATTTAAAAAGCAAGGCATTAAAGTCTAACAACCGAACTGTCGGTATGACAGAGGGGCAGGAAAAGTAGGTGGAAAGGACGCAAAAGCAGGGAAGTGAGGTTGGCTACGTCTGGGGAGGCGGTTTAGAAAGGTTTCCGAAGAGTGATTCGAGTTGGGTCCTTCAGCATTAGGGCTCCGAAGTGGGCGGCAAGACTGGGCCTTCGGACAGATCACGTGCAAAGCCACAGGCGCCCAGGGAAGTGCTAAGCTCCGGGCGCACTGCGTGAATGGGCTGCAGAGTGCAGCTCCGCCTGAGGACAGCCTGTGCTATCCGCTGGTGGACAGGAGGGTCGAGAAGTTCTCTTTTGCGCGGGCTGGAGCGCAGAGGGGTGGCGGCAGCAGAAAGCTGAGGCAGGCCGGCTGGGGCACTAGGACGCGTCCCAGTCAGTCAGCGGGCCTCGGGTTCCTCCCGGGAATCGAGAGGTCAGTGCCCAAACGGGATCCCCGGGGACGCCCCAGGCAGGCATGTCCCTGGGCCTCCGACCGTTAACTCGGGCACCTCCCGCCTACCCCTGAGCCCCACCTCACCGCGATCGGCTCCCGCGGATCCCTGGGGAGCTCCTCAACGTGGGGGCGACCGCAGCAGCTGTAAGGCCGGACCCCGGGCTGCAGACCGCTGCAAGGATGGCTCCCAGACCCCGCCCCCAAACTCCCGCCCTTTGGGGGCCCGCCCCGCCGGGTACTGCGCCTATAGGTGGACTGTGCCCGTGGAGGGCCTTCCTCCATGTTGGGTACTGGCAGCCGACTTACTCTAAGGGCCCAGAAGGGAAAGGAGGATTAAATTGAGATATCATATCCCGCGACAAAATGAAGACGTCCGTAGTCTCTGGATTCAAAACTGAAACGTTTTGGGAACAGGAAAAAACTTGCCCTCAGTCGTCACCCTTTCGTCTTCAGCGTTACATGTTGCGCATGCGCAAAGAAATAATCACCTGGTTCTAGATGCCCCTGCGCACTGCTGCACTCCCGAAGCCGATTACAACTACGTGAAATTTAAGGGAGCTCTATTAGATAAAACCTGAAGGCTAACAATTTTAGAGTTTTCTTACCTTCGGACCCTGTTGCTACTGGCAGCCTTCACGCAGCATAAACACAAGATAGTTACTTAATGCTTAATGCTTAATGTTGGAACACTCAGCACTTTGTTTCATGTACATAACCTCTGTTCATTGTTACCTTTGCCTGAATAACCTCAGCAACAAGGCCTGGTACCAAATAGATGCCCAGTAAATTTGAGTGAATTAATGGATGGGTGAAAGCATAGAAGGAGTGAAACAGTCAAGCCTTCAAGACTCAGTCCAAAGGGACCGTGAGAGATGAATACTTTGTTAGGAACTATAGCTTTCTCATGTGAAAACCAAAAAAGGTCTTAGTAGCTACTTTGAGAAAAAGAGAACACAAGTGGGAAATGGGGGCGGTAACTCATTCTGAAAAGTAAATTACATGATGCAAAGAATTAGCTGTGAGGGATGCATCTTAGAAAAATAAACCCACGATAAGACCTATTCAAGAATATTCCCTGCTACAGTATTTGAAATGAAGAAAAACAACCAAAATATTTCAATTCCAAACTCTTCTTTTGTTTTTTTGTTTTTGTTTTTTTGAGGGTCTCAGTATGTAGTTGAGACTGACCTGGAACTCACTATGTAGTTCATGCTGGTCTCGAACTCATAGTGATCCTCCTGCCTCAGCCTCCTGAGTGCTGGGATTATAGGCATGAGCCACAACGCCTGGCTTGTTTCTTTGTTTTTAAGACAGGATCTCACTATGTAGTTCAGGCTGTCCTTGAACAAGCTATGTAGCCCAGGCTGACCTTGAACTCATAGAGATTCTCCTGCCTCAGCCTCCCAAGGGCTGGGACTAGAGGCATGCACCACCACTCCCAGATTCAAATATTTATTAAACATCTCTTATGTTATATTGTTGGATAGTAACATTAGTTCAACAGCAAGTTGGAAATTGTGTTAAAATACAATAAAGTAGAGGGGTAACTTTAGTGGCCAACAAGGCTGGGATGAGAGAGGCGATGGATCTGTTGAAAGGAAACCAATCCCTAGGCCCCTTCAGGTTTCTTCCCTTATTCCTTAAATAGACTTCTGGAAATGTGCCTTTTACCTGAACCCACTTGGAGGGTTCTAATATGGATCCTAAACCCAGCTTTGCTCATTAGTTTATATTCCTCCCACATCATGCCAAAAGGTAGCCTAATTGTTTGCCTTTTTGTTGTTATTCTATTTTTGGTTTGCCTTTTTTTTATTGACTTTCTTTTTTAAAAATTATATACATGAAATTTCAAAGTGAAGTCCTAAAGTAGAACATTTTCCATAGTAGCCTAAAAAAGCTTCGAAGTTCTTAACTTCCTTCTCCATTGCAAGAATGCAGAGGGGTCAAGAGAGTGGAGGACACAGAATGTGGAGGCGATATTTCTGGCTGTGAGTCCCTACCTTCCTGTTGGAAGACTGACTGGCAACTGCCTTTAACTACTGGGGCCGGGTCACTGGGGGTGGGGGCCTCCATGAGGGTTTGGGGTGCTGAATCTCTCACGGTCACAGTCGGGGGACCTGGTGATTGGGACCGGCTGCCTGCCTGGGAAACCATCAACAAGATGCAAAACACCTGCTGACTGCTTTGTTGGCAGGCCCAGGAGAGCACATTTCTACTCTGTTCTACTCTGTTGGTGTCGGTCTACTGTCCCGGAGTTGTTCAGGGAGTGTTTTCTGGAGGGTGGATGTGGGCTGAATGAGAGAGTAAGCAAGCCTGCGTAGACCCATTACAAGTCCTGCTCAGCAGGGCTCCTGGAGGAGTAAGGGGAATAAGAAAGTAGGCAAATGGTCACTGGTCATAGCGATGTCTTTTGCTTAGGGAGCTATAAGAGAGGAGCCCAGCAGGGACCCTCTGAGAGCTACTAAAAGCATGTTTTTTTGATGATGGACAAAGATGTTGTTAGACATTTGTGAGAGCCAGAAAGCACAGAGCCAAGTGCAGTAGATTTTCCCTTTCTTCCTTGCCATGTCAACACCTGGCGTGACTGAAATGTGCTGGGGATGGCATAAGGAAAAATGAATTCAAAAACCCATCCTTTTCCCTCTGGCTTCAAACTAACCTTCTGAAGCAGAGCTGGGACTGCCAAGAAGTACAGTTTCTTTTAGTAGATTATAAGCCACTTGCTGCTGTCGACCTGTGTCTATCCATTCACCACTAGATACATATTGACTGAGCAATCATGTGCCAAATCCTGAGCCAGACGCTGGGAAGAACTCAAAGAACAATGATACATAGATCCTTTCTACAGCCTTAGTTCAGAAATTCACAAGAGAGGCAGGGGAGGAGACAAATATTTCACACACATACACTTTGTCCTGTAAAGAGAGAGGAGCTGGCTGCATGGGAGCAGACATTATACCTTGATTGTGAAGGATAAAGGTGTTGAGTGGACAAAGCAGGGGGGTATTCCAAGCAGAGTGTGTGCAAGGGCACAGTGGCAGCCAACGACATAGGATGCTTGGGAAATGCCAGAAATTGCCTATGGGATCTCTTCTTGCTAATTCCACCAGTTGCTTGGATTTTGTGATTCTCCTTGGACTAAATAGTTAGACAATAAGATCATCCCCTCTATTAGCTGAATATTTTCTCCTTGTTCCTGCCCCTGCCTTCAGTGGGCAGATTTCTTTCCAGTCCCAGTCCCTTCCCGCTGACCTAGGGAGGCTCTGAGTGACCACCAGCCTGATGCTTTTGAAGGAAGCAGTTTCTTTTCAGCACTTGGCCAATAAATGATGGTTGGTTACAGCTCTCACAGGACCAGGTCCCTTCCTCTTAAAAATGGGACCTTAGTTTTATTCAAACCTGAGAATTTAGCTGCTGCCTCATGTGACGAGCAACTATGTGCTGAGGTCCTGGACAGGAACCAAGAAGAGGAAGATGGCAGAAAGCAGGCTGGGCTTGTGTCAGACATACTCACCTGGGTTTGAACTCTGGGTTTAGCCTTGCGTTTTTTTTTTTTTTTTTTTTTTTTTTTTTTTTTTTTTTTGGTACCAGGGATCAAACTCCGGTCCTTGAGCCTGCAAGGCAGGTGGCAGAACCACTGAGCTAAATCCCCGGCCCTAGCCTTGTGTCCTTTAGCAAACCACTTCCCCTCTCTCGGTTTCCCATTCCTCAGTTGGAAAATAGGGGTAAAAATCCATATCTCCCAGGGTTCTTATATGCAGAATGGGAGATGGAATTAGATGGAGGAAGGAATGGAGGTTTCTGAGTCAAGGATGACAAGGTTTCCAGGTCCTTAACAGGGTTATCACTGGGGAGAGATTGGAGTGGGTAGGAAGAGTGTGATTTTTCTTTTTTAATTCTATAAATGTTGGTAAGAGAGAATAGGGAGGATGGGTACGATCAAAGCACATTTTATGCA
The DNA here is from genome assembly GCF_012274545.1 of Fukomys damarensis. Classification (NCBI taxonomy): domain Eukaryota; kingdom Metazoa; phylum Chordata; class Mammalia; order Rodentia; family Bathyergidae; genus Fukomys; species Fukomys damarensis. The sequence continues at coordinate 23,436,479 of NW_022900934.1, forward strand.
CGTATGAACATGAAAAATAAAACCCATTACTCTGTATAATTAGCATGTACTAATAACTATAATAATTAAAAGAATGTCAGTGAAAAATATGTGGCTATTTTGTTCACACACTCCCAGCTGCAACAGACAGAAACACACACACAATTTCCAGTCCCGATTTTAGTACTGTGCCATACTTGCAGCCTGGCAGAAGGGCCCACTCTTAGGCATTGCAGTTCCCAGGGAGTTCAGCAGGGGGAGTCACTGGAAACCTGCCTTGAGCAAGGGCTGCTCCTGAGGAGTTGGAAGACAGAAACCAGATGGCTGGAGTGAACAGAACCAGAGGTGTCTGCTCTTGGCAGGGCCCTGTAGGCTCCCCTGCGTGAGGACAGCCGAGGCACCACAGATTAAAAGCAGCACAGATGTAAGGTTAGGCACTCTGGGCTCAACTCTCAACCAGCCACTGCCTGTCGGCTGTTCACTCTTCCTTTGCTATGGGAAGAGCACTGGATTCACTCAGGTGCCTGGGTTCAGTCCTAGCTCTGTCCTTTCTACTTCTGTGACCTTGTGCCAGTCACTTAATTTCTCTGAGACTCAATTTTCCATTTATGAAATTATATTACTAATTCAATTTTCTGGTACCAGGGATTGAATAACAATGCAATTTTTAAAAAGGCTATGATATTTGGAGCACCTGCTATATGCTACTCATGGAGAGAAAGATGCTTTATACATGAAAATGTGTTTAGTTCTAACAACTGTTCAGTGAAGCGTGTATTTGTATTGTAATTTTTGGAGTAAAGAAACATTCATCCCAGGCACGGTGGTACACATCTCCAACACTCTGGGAGGCCGAGGAAAGAGGACAGCAAGTTTGAGTCCAGGCTGAACAATTTAGTGACTTAGGGAGACCCTGCCCAATTTAAAAATTTTAAAAGGTCTGGGGATGTAGCTGTAGCTCAGTGCGGAGGCCCTGGGTTCTATTCCCAGTACCACAAAATATATATAAATAAGATTCAGAGAAATTATTTTTTAAAGTGTAAATAATATCTGACATTTATGTAGTACTTATTGTGCATGAGGCACTGTTGTTTGCTTCTTTGGTGAGAGGTGGTCTTATCACGTAGCCCAGGCTGGCCTTGCACTAGAGATCCTCCTGCTTCAGCTCCCCTCTCTGCCCTACTACTGAGACTGCAGACAGACAGTCCTGCATGCCACGCTGTCATAAGAACCTTATTTACAACCACCCTACGAAGGAGGTTTTCATATTATTATTGAACTGAGTCACAGGGAGATTAAATCTCAGGTGGTGAATTGGGGAGCCAGAATTTGAAGCGTGATAAATGTTTAAAAGTTTATTACAGTAAAGGACATTTTGCTGTTAATCTCCCTCAAAATACCGCGCCCCCTGAACGCACTAATCCCGTTGTTCTTGCCACTTTCTGAAGTCCTCTTTTAGTCGCACTGTCATGGCTGCTTCGAAGTCCTGAATCTGTTTAAAATCTTTCCTTTTTTTTTTTTTTTTTTTTTTTTTTTTTTTTTTTTGGTACCGGGGATTGAACTCAGGTCCTCGTGCGTGTGAGGCAGGTGCCAGAAGCACTGAGCTCAATCCCTGGCCCTTTCATGATCATTTTTTCTTTGGGGAGGAGCCCCAAATTGCACGGTGTGAGAGCCAGTGAACAAAGTGGGTGAGAATACACTGTAATGTTTTGGGGGATTGTTTGTTTATTTGTTTTGTTTATTGGGGTTGTTTTTGTTTTTGTTTTTTGAGACAGGGTCTCACTATATAGCCCAGGCTGGCCTCATACTTGCAGTGATCCTCCTGCCTCAGCCTCCCAAGTGTTGGGATTACAGGTGTGTGCCTCATGCCCAGTTTCACATCATAGTGTTTTTATAAATCTTGTCTTTCTGTTGAATGGAATTTAGCAGCAGCTTTCACCATATTTTTAAAAATCATACCTCATGGGCCAGGGATTTAGCTTAGAGGTTCTGCTGCCTGCCTTGCAAGCGTGAGGACCCAAGTTCGATCCCCAGTACCAAAAAAATCATACCTCATAAAGACACTCATGAAAGAGAACTTCCAGAGCTTCTTCAGAAAGTGATGAGAATAGGCTAAGGATGGTGATGCAAGCCTGTAATCCCAGCACTCAAGAGGCTGAGGCAGGAGGATCATTGCAAGTTTGAGGCCAGCCTGAGCGATAGAGTGAGTTCAAGGCCAGCCTGGACCACATAGCAAGACCCTGCCTCAAAAAACAAAACAGGCCGCGCGTGGTAGCACATGCCTGTAATCCCAGCACTCAGGAGGCTGAGGCAGAAGGATCGCTGTGAGTTCGAGACCAGCCTGGGCTACCTAGTGAGTTCCAGGTCAGTCTCAACTACATAGTGAGACCCTGTCTCAAAAAACCAAAAAAAAAAAAAAAAAGTAAGTGACAAGAAAGATAGGACACGTGTGTTCAAAGTGAAGGAAGATCATTTGAGGTGGAAGAATGGCAATATGTGTTTTACTGTGGTACAATTTTTAAATTTAAACATTCACTGTGTGTGTGTGTGTGTGTGTGTGTGTGTGTATACCTGGGACCAAACTCAGGACCTTGCACTTGTGAGGCAGATGTGGTGAGCTACATCCCCAGCTCACCATACATTTTGGTCATTCCTTGTTCCCTTCTGCTTAAAATTCTCCACTGGATTTCTCACTGCACTAAACATAAAATCTAATACCCTTTCATGTCTTGGAAGGTTACTGATGATGTACTTTCAGCATGACCTGACCTCATCTCCTACCTTTACCTCCTGGCTCCTGCTTTAGCCACTCCAAATTCTCTTGGTTCCTCGAGTATACCCAGCACACTCCTCAGGGCCTTTGCACTTGCTGTCACTGCCACTTGGAATGATCATTCCACAGACCTTCGCATGGCTCTTTTCCTCACCACATCTGGGTCTCCGCTCAAATGTCACCCTCTCGGGGGCATTCCTATCTAAAATAGACACTCTTCTGCCCCGCTTGATTTTTCCACACAGCACTTACAATTTTTTGAAATTTTTCATTTATCTATCTCTTCCACCAGAATGTTTCACAGACTTTGATGTCTCATCCATTGCTATACAGCCAGTGCCCATTTGCTGAATAAGTAAGTAAATACATGAATGAATACCCAGGTTACTCAACTGGTAAGTGGCAGAGCTGGGACAAAAGCCGCACTGTCTCATCCTGGAGCCTATGCTCTTAGCTTCTATGTTGTGCTGCGCTGACTCATGAAGAGATCTCAGAAGATTCAGACAGCATAATGAATGTGAAAGCCTTTTGAATATTCTTAAGTGCTTGAAAAAGAAGCAAATTCTTCTTCTTTAGTTCACTATTTTCTCATCCAGTAATGCTCTGATTACTGGGTTTATAAGGGTGTTTTGTGGGGTGTCAATGAGATAATGGATGGGAAGCATTTATGAAAGTTAGAGCCTCGATATGATGGAAGGGACTGTAAAGATTATTTCCGTGCCAGTGGCTTCCCAAGGCTCCCATCCTGTACCTTAACTTTGACATTAATATTGCTGACAGGAGAGGGGGTAGGAGAGGGACCCAGGGACCCAGGGACTGTGTCCCAATAATTAAACATGTCGGGACTGAAGCCGTGCCAGCACCAGCATGTGGTTGCAATTACCAGAGGGGACCAAAGTGATTAGTCACCTTTATAGCAAGAGTCAGGCAGGAACCCCCGGCTCCTCCCTGGAGAGGGCCTCACACCAGAGCTCAGAGTTCCTTCCCTGCTCCCAACCCATTCCTGGGAGTTCCCTGGCCCTCAGACAGTCATGCCTGCTTGAAAATCCTATATGTCCCCAAAGTGCCGGCCCATCAGATGAGACCTCGGCAGAAAGAACCTAACATTCCCTGACGACCCATCACTTATGTGTCTAGAGTAGGATTCTTGGTGTAAAATATGTTGAAGTAGAAATCAGCCTTCCAAAAGCAATGAAACCTTTCTGAACCTCAACTTATTTATCTGTAAAATGAGGATACTAATAACACCTTCAACACAGGACTATTCTTTTTTTATCTTTTGGTACCGGGGATTGAACTTGGGTCCTTGCACTTGCAAGGCAGGACACCGAACTGCTAAACTAAATCCCCGGCCCAACACAGGACTATTTTGAAGATAAGTAGATATGAGTCAATGGAGTTTGGCCAGTGACAATAAATAAATATTTTGTGAGTTTGCTATTTTTGTTGTTGTTTTGAGAAGGAGTCTGGCTAAGTAGTTCAGGATGGCCTTGAGTTGACTTTGTAGCCTGGCTAGCCTCAAATTTGCAGCGATCCTCCTGCCTCAGCCTTCCAAGTGCTGGGATTACAAGGTGTGCCCCACCATGCCTGGATCCATTGCCTTTTAAAAAGTTACTCTATTTAAAAATTAAGGCATGTTGTGTCAAAAGGATGGCTTTTGACTTTTGTATACAAGGACCAGTTAGAGATTCATTCATTTATATAACACATACTGAGAATCTGCTATATGTTTGGCCCTGTGCCAAGCTCTGGGAATAATTGAAAGACAAATGTGGTACAGTCTAGTTGTAACCTATCGGGGAGACATATATGTGTGTGGATTATGACAAGTACAAGGAATTAAGTTACAATAAAAATATGAAAAAAGTACACAGGGTGGGAGAAAGTAAATTGTGCTGGAGGTGGGGGTGGGGGCAGCAAACGGATCAACTTGGAGCTTCCAGGATGGAAAAGAGCACAGAAGATGTGTGATGTCAGTTGGGAAGGAGTGAGTTTTTTCTGGGGGATAAAGGAATGGAGGAGATGGGCTAGGAGCTGGTGCTTGGGGGCAAGTTTCAGGGAGGCTTGGAATAGAGATGTCCTGGGTGCCTAGAAGCCATTTATAAGGGAATTGGAGTAGGTCCAGTGGGAGGAGGACAAGGACAGTGACAGAGGTAGGACGGAGCCTAGGGAGGAATGCCAGAGAGGACTGGTTTGGGGGGTGGAGTCAAAAGGCAAAGCCAAGTGTGGAGAACCTGGGGGTTAGTAATAAATTTAGCCCTTCCTTCAAGTACCCTCCAAAGAAAAGCTGGTGGTACATAGATCATTGGAACTTTGGTATTTCTTTGTGTGTGCGGTTTTGTTTTTTGATTTTGGTTTTAGTACTTTCATTTTATTTATTGATTGATTTTGTTTGTTTGTTTGTTTAGACAGGGTCTCAAGTGGCTCAGGCTAGCTTTGAATTTGTGATCCTCCTGCCTCAGCCTCCCAAGTAGCTGAAATTCTAGGCATGCATGATCATGCACAACCACATCAGTCTTCTGACATGGAGTCTTGGAGCTTTACTGTCTTTTCCGACCTAGAGCACCATACGAAGCTTGGAGTGGCCAAGTCATGTTGCTGGGCTTAGAGATCAGTGACCTTGGATTGTCACCAAGGAATGAATGGTGGGGCACTTGGGTCTCCAGCACTGCGGGTTTGTTTGTTTGTTTGTTTCTTTGGTTTCTTTTGTTTGTTGTGGTGCTAGAGATCAAACCCAGGACTTTGCATATTCTAAGCAAGTGCTCTCCCACTGGGCTATGCGCCCC
>NW_022900934.1:23442039-23490851 GCF_012274545.1 Fukomys damarensis
CTGGGCTTTGCGCCCCCCCCCCCCCGCAGTGAATTTCTTACTCTCATTTGTCAGACCCTCACTGACATCTACTCTGTGCCCAGCTATGTCAAGAAACCAACCTTAGCGTATGAATGGGATTTGTTAGGTTGGCTCAGAGGGTATTAGATTAAGAAGGAAGGCTGGGAATGTAGCTCAATGGTGGAGAGTTTGCCTAACATGTGTGATGCCCTGGGTTAATTTCCTAGCACTGAAATAAAAAAGATTCACAGAGGACCCTACCTAACTACTGCTTTTCTGATTTTCCTCTTACGATGTGGCAAAAGTTGTAGGGAAATGTGTAAGAGGAAGTCATTGGCTCCAAATGGGAATCAGGGAAGACTTCCTAGATGTGGTGGCTTTCCCGCTGAAAGTCTCAGGATGAGGAAGACTCTTCCTCCAGTCGTGGGAGTGACGGGAGGCTCATCTGCCAAGTTAAGGGAGCAGCTTCCCGCATCACTCTGTGGAAAGATGCCCAGGGTCCCAAAAGGAAAGCAGCTTTAGTCCTTCAACAAGGCACTTGAAGACATCTTTGAATCTAGCTGAACTTCAGACTTCTGAGCTACCAAAGGATCCTGTGGGAAATTGCTTTTCCAGTCACCTGCAGGGGCCGCTGCTGCCCCAGACTGGGACTTCTGCTTCTGAGCTCAGCCAATCGAAGAAAACTGAGGAGTCTTTGATGGGTTAGTGGCACCGGGCTCAAGGCTAGCAGTGCCCCCGAGGCTGGAGGAATCATCTAAGCTCAGCCAATGGCATTTGGGGGAGGGAGGGGTGTAGTGGGCACTGATATTTTTTCTGTCCCTGCAGGGGCCGCTGCTGCCCCAGACTGGGACTTCTGCTTCTGAGCTCAGCCAATCGAAGAAAACTGAGGAGTCTTTGATGGGTTAGTGGCACCGGGCTCAAGGCTAGCAGTGCCCCCGAGGCTGGAGGAATCATCTAAGCTCAGCCAATGGCATTTGGGGGAGGGAGGGGTGTAGTGGGCACTGATATTTTTTCTGTCTCTGGGTCACCACAAGTTTATTAAAATAAAAGAAACTGTGGGTAAACGCCCCCATGTGTGCTGCCTCCCCAACACACACACACACACACACACACACACACACACACACACACACACATTCCCCCACACACACACACACACACACACACACACACACACACACACACACACACACACAACAAATCAGGTCCCAGACTATAGACACAAGGATTGAAACTACTTTAAAAACACAAGGACTCCGCTGAAAACCCACACTCCCCATGCTTCTGTGGTTTCAGATCTCTGAGCTCACTCCTCAATGTCGCTCTGCAGGGTGGTGGGGTGGGCTGCTCTGCGAGGTGGAGGTGAAGACCCCTGAATCTGCTCCGGGGATTGAGAGGCCCCCTAAGCCTCAAGGCCCGCTGTGGGGCTCAGTGCCAAGAGCCCCTGTGAGCCATGGCCTCCAAAGGGCAGCGGTGATTTTTTTTCACATAAATATATCGCACTTAAATGAATTTAGACAGCATGACATCAGAGAGTAATTAAATTGGTTTGGGTTGGAATTCCGTTTCCAATTCTTGAGTTCAGGTTTGTAAAAGATTTTTCTGAGCACCTGCAGGGTGTGTGTGTGTGTGTGTGTGTGTGTGTGTGTGTGTGAAGTATTTTCACTGGAAAGGATTCAAAACTAGAGGGGAAAAAAAACTGGAGCACACAGGCAGCATTACGCCATTCTTCCTTCTTGGAAAAATCTCTCAGCCTTATACAAGCCTCCTTCAAGCCCTCAGTCAGTTGTGTGGGAGAAAGGGGGCGGTCGGCTTTCTCCTTTCAAGAACGAGTTATTTTCAGCTGCTGACTGGAGACGGTGCACGTCTGGATACGGGAGCATTTCCACTATGGGACTGGATACAGACACACGCCCGGCGGACTTGAAGAGTCTCAGACTGAAGAGAAAGCCCTTCCTGCTGCTGCCACTGCTCCTGAAGGTCCACTCCTTTCATGGTTTTTCCTGCCAAGCCAGAGGCACCTTTGCTGCTGCCGTTCTCTCTGGTGTCATTCAGCAGCTGGCCAGAGGATGAGACTCCCCAAACTCCTCACTTTCTTGCTTTGGCACCTGGCTTGTTTGGATCTGCAACTCACCTGCACTGTGTTGGGTGCCCCTGACTTGGGCCAGAGATCCTCGGGGGCAAGGCCAGGACTGGCCAAAGCGGAGGCCAAGGAGAGGCCCCCCCTGGCCCGGAACATCTTTAGGCCAGGGGGTCACAGCTACAGTGGGGGGGCCGCCAATGCCAAGGCCCAGGGAGGTGCTGAGCAGACACAGGCCAAGAAAGATGAACCCAAAAAGCTGCCCCCTAGATCTAGTGGTCCTGAACCCAAGCCAGGATCCCCTCCTCAGATCAAGCAGGCTGCATCACGGACTATAACCCCAAAAGGACAGCTTCCGGGGGGCAAGGCACCCCCCAAAGCAGGATCTGTCCCAAGTTCCTTTCTGCTGAAGAAGTCCAGGAAGCCTGGCCCCCCTCGAGAGCCCAAGGAGCCTTTCCGCCCACCCCCCATCACACCCCACGAGTACATGCTCTCGCTGTACAGGACGCTGTCCGATGCTGACAGAAAGGGAAGCAACAGGAGCGTGAAGTTGGAGGCTGGCCTGGCCAACACCATCACCAGCTTCATTGACAAAGGGCAAGGTGAGGCGGCAGGGTGGCAGGGAGGGACATCTGCATGCACTGAGGGGCTTCCAGAGCTCTGAGGCTGCCGTACAGGCCAGGGACAGTAGGTGCATCCAGCCTGGGTGCACCCAGGTGGGTGACTGGAACTTATCTCACACAGACAGGTCCAAGCTTCTGTCATGCCAGCCCAGGAGGGCATCTAGGGTTCACCAAGTCCAATTCCTGCAAGGCCAGAGGGGCGCACTAAAGCCCAGAGAGGAGATAAGACCTGTCAGTTGGTGGCAGAATTGGAGACTAGATTCCAAGGCTCTTGATTACTGGGCCATGCTCTCTACCTGTGTGGATTGGCCAAACTTTCCAAGCTCCAGGATTCTCTATCTATCTATCTATCTGTCTATCTTTATTTATTTTTGTACTAGAGATTGAACTCAGGACCTTGTGCTTTCAAGGCAGGCACAGTGTCACTGAGTTAAAGCTGCAGTCCAATTCCAGGGTTTTCTGAGCAAAGAGAGAAATAGATCTTTAGGTCACCATGGTTCTGCAACTTTGTTCACTAGTTAGGGGGCAGAGAAGGCAGGAGAGGTAAAGACAGTAAAGAGGGAAACAGAATCTAACAGTATGAAAGCCCCTTCCCACCTTGGAGTCTCATTTTTCACCATCGGTATGCATATATAGGGGCTGGACGGGGTGCTTTCTGAGAGTCTTTCAAGGTGAAAACGTTATGTCCTATCTTAAACACAGATCATTTTCATCATTAACCCAGAACACCTGTTCTCCTCGCTTCTCCCACTCCCACCTTGTGTTGCTGCCTCAGTCTTTCCTCTGGATTTGCTGTGATCTCAATGAGTTCCTCAGTTTCTCCGCAGTCTTAAGAGGGAGATAGACCACTGGTAGCTAAGGTTGCTTGCGGCTCCTGTGCTCTGGTTTTGATCTTGGGACTTTGGCTGGCGGGGTGGGGGAGGGGCTGAGTGGGAGAGGCTCCTCATTAGCGCTGGTCTGTGGGGGGAACGACACGGGGTGGATGGGGGCAGGCACAGAGGCAGCAGGTCTGGCTGAGGTGGGGGAGGTGGCCTGGCTGCCTGCCCAGTCAGGGAAAGCTGTGACCCCTTGGGGGCTCATAAAATAAGTCTTTGTGCCCCCCAGCACTAAGGGAGCTTGGGGAGGGGGAAATGGAGAGTTTAAAGGCCTAATTAGTTACCTTCTAGAGCAATATATGAATGTTCCCCAATGGCGAGTTGGTATTCAGAAAAGAGTGCTTGCTGATTCAGAGATAATACTGATCCTCCCTCCCTCCCTCTCTCTCTTTCACATACACACACACATACACACACACATACACACACACACACACACCTTCTTCTGTATACACATAGCCTCATGCACATATATATGCACACCCTTCAAATAGTCACACAAGTCCAAATATACATACATACAACATGTCACATATCTTACCTTGCATTTGCACAAATGAACTTAGTCACACACATACACACAAACTATCTTACACTCTATTTTTTTTAGACTAGGAAGCCAGGGAAATTGGGTTGTAGACCAGCTTTGTCATTAACTTGCTATGTGACCTAAGTTAAGTCACTCCTCATCTCTGTGCCTCCTCTGCAAAACAAGAACACTACTTTTTTAAGGCATCATGGTGGAAGCGGCTCAGGATGGGGTATAAAAATTCTAAGCTAGAGTTCCAACTCTATTTTTTTCTTTGGGCGACTAGGAAGCCAGGGAAATTGGGTTGTAGACCAGCTTTGTCATTAACTTGCTATGTGACCTAAGTTAAGTCACTCCTCATCTCTGTGCCTCCTCTGCAAAACAAGAACACTACTTTTTTAAGGCATCATGGTGGAAGCGGCTCAGGATGGGGTATAAAAATTCTAAGCTAGAGTTCCAACTCTATTTTTTTCTTTGGGCAATTCATGTAGCTTCTTTGGACTTTAGGTTCCTCTTCTGGTAAAAGGATAATTTTAATGTACATTGCAACTGTCTCACAAATGAATTATGAGGTTAGAGCATGGATGGGGGAGAAAGACAGAAGGATTGAAGGCAGTTATGGCTCTAACACACATCAATCTTTGCCACAAACACCCCATCACTCAAGTAAGTCATGCACAGCCACCCCTACAGATACATATTCCTACATGGTCGGCTATGTAGGAAGTGTCCTCATTCTGAAAAAGGCTCTTAGTGGCTTGGGGTGTTGGCCTCTGCTCATTAGGGAAGAGGTTAAAGAAAGCTCTCTTGAGGGGGAGAGAGCGAGGCCTTCCCCTGAGGCTTGGAGGTGACTGGCTTTGCTGGTGAGGTTGCAGAAATTAACTTCTGGCTGTTCTCTCTAGATGACCGAGGCCCTGTGGTCAGGAAGCAGAGGTACGTGTTTGACATTAGTGCCCTGGAGAAGGATGGGCTGCTGGGGGCCGAGCTGAGGATCTTGCGGAAGAGGTCCTCAGACACAGCCAAGCCAGTGGCCCCTGGAAGTGGGCGGGCTGCCCAGCTGAAGCTGTCCAGCTGCCCCAGCGGCCGGCAGCCGGCAGCCTTGCTGGATGTGCGCTCTGTGCCAGGCCTGGACGGGTCTGGCTGGGAGGTGTTCGACATCTGGAAGCTCTTCCGAAACTTCAAGAATTCGGCCCAGCTGTGCCTGGAGCTGGAGGCCTGGGAACGTGGCCGGGCTGTGGACCTCCGTGGCCTGGGCTTTGACCGGGCTGCCCGGCAGGTCCATGAAAAGGCCCTGTTCCTGGTGTTTGGCCGCACCAAGAAACGGGACCTGTTCTTTAATGAGATTAAGGCCCGCTCTGGCCAGGATGATAAGACCGTGTACGAGTATCTGTTTAGCCAGCGGCGGAAACGACGGGCCCCACTGGCCACTCGCCAGGGCAAGAGACCTAGCAAGAACCTTAAGGCCCGCTGTAGTCGGAAGGCCCTGCACGTCAACTTCAAGGACATGGGCTGGGATGACTGGATCATCGCACCTCTTGAGTATGAGGCCTTCCACTGTGAAGGGCTGTGTGAATTCCCCTTGCGCTCCCACCTGGAGCCCACAAACCACGCAGTCATCCAGACCCTGATGAACTCTATGGACCCTGAGTCCACGCCACCTACCTGCTGCGTGCCCACACGGCTGAGTCCCATCAGCATCCTCTTCATTGACTCTGCCAACAACGTGGTGTATAAGCAGTATGAGGACATGGTTGTGGAGTCTTGTGGCTGCAGGTAGCAGCACTGGCCTTCTGTCTTCTGGGGTAGCACATTTTGAGAGTCCTTCACGCTCTTGGAATCACAGTGGGGTTGGGAAGCTGCAGCCAGAAGTACCTACACAGCATGCATGAAAGGGGATTCCAGCAGCCTCGCTCATTCTGAGTGTGACTCAGCCTCAAGGTCCCCTTTAGTCCGTCTGAGGATTTCTGCTCTTCTGGTGCTCTGACTGGCAGGGACGACCTCAGGGGACACACTCTGAATGAGACTGAGACCCAGAAGACAGTGTTTTCCAATGAGACTCAGCCTGCCATCTCCCCTTACCTGAGCCTCCTTGGTCTTTGGCCTCTCCAAGGGATCAGGTGCCATTCTAAGCATCTCCAGGGAGAGCCACAGGTGCCACTTCCTCTTTGAATCACCTTTGTGCCTGGTGACTTTCTGCCCAGATGCTGATGGGGCTGGGGTGGGAGACAGCGGAGTGGGCTTGGGCAGGGGTGAGATGTACGAGGCCATTAGACTGTTAGATTAAAATGTACATTGATGACATAAAAAGCAAAACTGTTCCTAAAACTGTGGCAGACTTCTTCATTCCAGGGGACCCCTGACCCCCCCAAAATTCCTAACCCACGGAGGGAAGGTGGGTTGCCTTATGCACAAGGTCATGAGATGTACGAGGCCATTAGACTGTTAGATTAAAATGTACATTGATGACATAAAAAGCAAAACTGTTCCTAAAACTGTGGCAGACTTCTTCATTCCAGGGGACCCGTGACCCCCCCCCAAATTCCTAACCCACGGAGGGAAGGTGGGTTGCCTTATGCACAAGGTCGGGCCCCACCCCCACCCCTGGGAACCGAAGCAGAATGAGAAAGAAGATTTAGATTAAAATGTACATTGATGACATAAAAAGCAAAACTGTTCCTAAAACTGTGGCAGACTTCTTCATTCCAGGGGACCCCTGACCCCCCCAAAATTCCTAACCCACGGAGGGAAGGTGGGTTGCCTTATGCACAAGGTCAGGCCCCACCCCCACCCCTGGGAACCGAAGCAGAATGAGACATAGAAGAGCAACTGGGCAGGGCTGGTGCTCACCTCTAACCTCATTCTTGTTCCTTCCAAAAGCCCATTGGTCCCTAAGTGTGTGTGTGTGTGTGTGTGTGTTCTCCTCTTTTGGGGCTTGGCAACAGAGTTAGATTTTTATATTCCTTCGTTTGTTGGCTCCAAAATGGATCTCAAAATGAGAGGGATATTGGGGCTTTTGTTTTCTTGAAAATCATCCCTACATCACTCACCAGCATCTGTCCTGAACCCCCTGCCCTCCATACTCACAGAATTAACTGGGTACCATTTAAAGGCCCCTTTGCTTGTCCACTGCAAAACGTGGGCTGCCAGGGATGGGCTGCCAGCAGTCTTCTCCCTGTGGAGGTGTCTGCGTTTTTCCCTGACCTCCTTCCCACAGGACCTTGTCCTCCAGCTCCGGACCCTCACCACTCGCTCATCACCTTCCAGAGCTTCGGAGTCAGAATTGGAACCCCTTCTTTTCCCATTTTACATCCTGTAAGTACATAATTATACATTAGATAAATACACTGCCACAGGCCTCAGGCAGACTGGTGCTAGGCACCTGCTGACAATATTTCCTGCTTGGTGCTTGGCCCAGAGTGAATGTTCACTTCCTTTTGTTGGCTAGAGCCTTGGGAGATGTCTAGGACACGAATTTCTGGGAGAGAAACACAGCCCCCTGGTGGGGAAATTTAGGGACCTCAGTCCTCAGGCGGAGGGCTCAGGTCCAGGCTCCACCTGGCTGAGGAGACACACGGGGAGAACCAGAAGTCCAAGTCTCTGGCTCTCATCCTGGGGGCCTCAAAACATTTCCCTACCTTTTTGCAGCTGGGCCTTTGATTCCCAAGGCTCCCAGCCAAAGCTGTCTCAATGGTAGGGACTCCTGCCCAGCTGTGGGCAGATCTGGTGTCCTTTCCCTCCACTCCTGAAACCTGGGTTGTCAGGGCCTGAAGCAAGAGCCCAATTCATGGGACAGCCTACCTTTGAGCTGCCTCCTTGGTTTTGAGACCTGTCCCAGAGGGGCCAATTTGAGTCTGGAGCCGAGCTCTCCCTGGCCTGGCTTTGTTGTGTTTGGCTAGTGGTGACCCTGGGAACTTGAGATAAACAGAGGAGCTGCCATGGCAGACAGAGTCCTGGTGTGTGTGAGAGGAGAATGAGCCTGCAGGGAGGTGCTGGGAAGCCAAAGAGATGTCTACGGGTACAAGGAGAACAGTTTAGAAACTGGGTGCAGGAAACTCAAGGGCAGAGAGACAGGGGATGAAGGGGTCCCAGGTGGTACCGCATACCACAAGTTCTTATTTCCTGGACTTTGTGTTCCTGGTTTCTCTGGAAGGTCTGGAAAGAGTGGAGCTTCTGCTTGGTTTAACCCCAGTGGAGCATCATCTAAGCCCTCATCAGAGCCCTGCTCTTCTCCTTCTCCTTCCTCTTCTCTTCATGATTAGGGGAGTTAATTTTCATCAAGACATTTTATTGAAATGCTTCTCTGATACAGCAGTCAGAATCCTCAAAAAGGGTGGAACAGAAGTACAGTCAAAGCTTCTGCAGTTTAAGCCTCTTAGTCCTAAACCTGAGTTAAGAAAGGCAAAGCAACTTTCCTCCAAACTCCATGGGTCTCCAGCATGTCCATCCAGTTGAGCTTTCAGAGACAAATGCTTTTAAGACTTAATATATAAGGGCTGGGGATTTGGCTCAGTGGTTCCACAACCTGCCTTGCAAGCACAGGTCCTGAGTTCGATCCCCGGTACAAAAAAAAAAAAGACTTAATACATAAGCCATCTTGGCCATGGTTGCCTTAATTATGTCTGAAGAGTTTAATACCCATCCAAGTCCAAAGGTCGAAGAACACATCCACTGGTATGGTGTTGGGAAAAAGCAGACTGTAAAAGCAAAGGCTGGCTGTGCTGGCGCAGTCCCATGCAAAGTTTTCCTCCACAGAGCCGGAGCAGAAGAGTGCTGCTAAGGAGATCAGTGGAATAAGAACAGTCACTGTAGGCAGAGATAGAAACAAGAAACATTCTTTTTCCTCACTACTCACCGCTGTAGTTTAAATTATATAGAGTATTAAGAAAACTTAGTCGTGTTTTTTAAATGATAATTTAGTGCTGCTTTGTTGTTGTTGTTGTTGTTTTTTGTTTTTTTGGGTACAGGGGATGGAACTCAGGACCTGTGCTTGCAAGGCAGGTGGTGGAACCACTGAGCTAAATCCCCAGCCTGCTCTCTTTCTTATTATTTTGATGTGTTGTCTAGCTGCTTGTGGTATCATATATCATATTAGGAATCCCATCAATGATTGGATAAGCTATTCCCAACTCTCCATCCATCGATTCATTTATTGACACTTCATATAGAGCGGCTTCTTCATCTTTTTCTTTTTTGGACCGGGGATTGAACTCAGGACCTTTTGCTTGCCAGGCAGGCGGTGGAACCACTGAGCTACATCCCCGGCCTTGGGAGAGGCTTCTCCAAGAGTAGGCACACCGGGAACTCCAGCAGCACCGGGTTGGAGGTGCAGGGCAGGGCCACCCTAACCCTCGGTCCTGTGGAGGACCAGGAGCCAAGGTTGCCACCTCTGGACTATGCAAGTCCGCTGCAGCATGGAGGCGATTGGCGGCACGCTCCTGCTCTTCTTCCTTGAAGGCCTCGGCTTTGAATAGACAGTAGCCAATCTGAGGGACACCTAAGGAGTTTGCTCTCCCACCTCAACCTGCCCTGGAACTCTCTTCTACAAGGAGCATCTCCTCCTACTTTCCACTCTAGGGATTCAGTCTGATCACTGCAGGTGGGAGAAGCCCTTTCACCTTAACTTTCAAATCTGTGCAACCACCTTCTTGGGAAAGGCTCTTCCCTAGCAGCAACCTGTAACTGTGCGGCACATTCTTGCCCAAAGAGTTCAGGCTTATTTTATGCTTCACTGTTCTCATCCCTGATTTCTCAGTTCTGAAGGGCTCACAAGGCCACACAGTTTGAACTTCAGTTTGGTCATTCAGAGTTAGAAGCCTTCCCTGAGCAGGGCCAGGGATTTAGCTCAGTGGTGCTGCCACCTGCCTTGCAAGCACAAGGTTCCAAAAATAAAAATAAAAATAAATCAAAATAAAATAAAATTCCTTGAGCATTGGTTTTCTTATTGATGAGAAGAAAAAAGTGAGAGTAAACAATATACCCATTTCATAGGGACAATTGAGAGGATATAAAAGGCACTCAGGATAGTAGCTGGCACAAAGGTGGCTCTCAGTAAACATCTGTCGTCACTGTTGTGTCTCATGCCATCCTAAGAAGCTGGCAGGATGACTATTATCTCCTTGCCACTTTTACGGAAAGGAAGCTGATACCCAGAGAGGTGAAGGCAGAGTAGCAACCACAGGTCTCCTGCAGGTCTCCTCACTCTTTGTGCCTGCTCTTCTGGGCCCCTGACTGTACTGGGCCTGGTCTTGGCAAGCAGTTGAGTCACCTCACTAGTCTTGGCTCCGTGGGTTCAGAAGTATCTCCTCGGGGACATGCCATGCTGTTGGTTCCTCGGGAGAAATAGTGGAACAGAGTTTAGGACAGGGAATATGAGAGGCCCAGAGGGAGGTGAGAGGGGGCTTCTAGTGCTCTGCTCCCCATCTCTTGATCCTTTCTGCATCTCCATGTCCCAGGATCGTAACAGGAGACTCAACTTTTCTTGGGCTTTGGACACATAAACTCAGAAGCCTCTCAGACTTTATTTTGACCCCTCTACTAATTCTGCTGATCTCGATGCAGATGTAAGGAAGCATAGTAGGGAAGGATTAGTCATACATGCTTTGAAATCAGGCAGGCCTGGGTTTCACTACTGGTTCCTCTACCTGGTCTCAGTCATGGTCCGGCTGAGTAAACTCTGGCAAGTTAACTAACCTCTCTGAGCTTAAGTTTTCCTATTCTGAGAAATAATGTGAAATTTACCGAGCCTGAGATTTTGGAGAAAGGAAATTCATTCATTCCAGGATCTTTGATCCAATCATTCATTCATTAATCAATGAATATTTACTGAGGATCTACAGTGAGCCAGGTCCTGCACTTAGTGTTGGGAAAATAACAACCACAATTATTCATGTTTATCTAGGGATTATCATGTGTGAGTCATTTGTGCTTAGCACTTTACAAGAATTATCTTACCTTGTAGTGATTCTGTCCTTAAGATCTATACATAAGCCAGGTGTGGTGGCACACACCTGTAACCTAGTACTCACAAAGCTGAGGCAGGAGGATTGCCACAAGTACGAGGCCAGTGTGGACTACATAGTGAGTTCAAGGCCAGCCTGCACTGCGTAGTGAGACCCTGTCTCAAAAAGAAAAAACATTCATGCTTAAGAGTGAAGAGACAACACAGTGTGGAAAAAAATTTTCTCTACCTGTTCCTCGGACGAAAGACTAATATCTAGAATACATAAAGGACTTAAAAAAAATCAGCACCCCCAAATCTAAAGAGCCAATCCAAAAATGGGGATCTAAAGTGAATAGATACATCTCAGATGAAGAAGTAGAAATGGCAAATAAATATATGAAAAGACACTCAGCATCACTGGTCATTCAAGAGATGTAAATTAAAACAACACTGAAATTCCATCTCACTTCAGAAAGAATGGCTATTATCATGAAATTAACCAGTAACAAATGCTGTCAGGGCTGTGGGGAAAAAAGGAACCTTTCTGCACTGTTGGTGGGAGCATAGACTGGTGGAACCACTGTGGAAATCAGTGTGGAGATTCCTCAAAAAATGAAAACTACAGGGCTGGGGATTTAGCTCAATGGTTCTGCCACCTGCCTCACAAGCACAAGGTCCCAAGTTCGATCTCGGTATCTTCCTGAAACAGTTAAAAGTATCATACTACAGCAATATATGCAGACTTATGTCTCTAGCAGCATGGATTGTAATAGCTAAATATTGGAAATAGCCCAAATGCCCATCAACTGATAAATGGATAAAGAAGGTGTGTGTGTGTGTGTTTTAATACAATGGAGTACTTCTCTTCCACAAAGAAAGATAAGCTTGAAATATTAGACCATACTCTTAAGAGAAATAAACAGGACACACATGTTTAAATACCACATTGTTTCTCTGGTGTAAAAACTAAAAGTGTAAATAAGGACCAAAATGTATAATAGATTTCAGGAAATGGGCAGAAAATATTCAAATGAGAAGGGGAACAAGGAATGGGGAGAGGGAAAGAAAAAAAGGAATGAGAAAAAAGAATAGAAGAAAAGACAGAGACAAAGCTTTTTTAAATAAGGAAGAGATGAGGAATTGAAAGGGGAGTGGGAAAAAAAAGAAACAAGATATACCATGTACAGGTACAAATTTCCTATGCTAGGTGTTACCGTTATATATATCTAAAATGTACCAATATGTTTTCCTAAAAAAAAAAATCAATGCATAAATGGAAGAGAAAATTAAGATCCCAAAGGTAGTGGGAAAAAAAAGAAACAAGATATACCATGTACAGGTACAAATTTCCTATGCTAGGTGTTACTGTTATATATATCTAAAATGTACCAATACGTTTTCCTAAAAAAAAAATCAATGCATAAATGGAAGAGAAAATTAAGATCCCAAAGAATTTTAGGATAACATAGGTTGAATCAGAGGAGATGAAATAAAATATGGAAAAAAGTCAAATGATCCATCTAAAGATTCATGAAATCGGCTGAGGATTTAGCTCAGTGGTTCTGCCACCTGTCACCCAAGTACAAGGTCCCGAGTTTGAGTCCTGATGCCAAACATAAAAAAAAATTAAGATTCATAAAACTAACTGCATATATAGAATGTGAAAAAATGTGATCTCATAACTTCAGACTGCAAAGAAATAGTGTTAGAGGTGGCTGTGAACTCAGTGCAGTTAACTGAATATAATATGGCTGCTTAAGTGGTGATACAAGTGTATTCTTCAGGGTTGGGAGTATGGTTCAGCAGCGGAGTGCTTGCCTAGTATGAGTGAGGCTGTGGGTTTGGTCCCCAGAATTGCAAGCAAAATGAAACAAAAACACAGAAAACCTGTGGGAGGCTGGGGATATAGTTCAGTGGCGCAGTGCCTGCCTGGCAAGTGCAAGGTCCTGAGTCGGATCCCTAGTACCACAAACAAACAAACAAACAAAACAAAAAAGCTCATGGGCTTTATTAATAGACGTGTACAAACCCAAGAAGACTATGACTCTGCTCTGCTCAGTGATTTTCTGACCTCTTCACCCAAGCCATAGTGGGAAGGATGGAGGAGGATGTGATAGGGTAATAGTGAGTGGTCTAGAAATGTCCTGTGAGATCCCGCTGAAGAAACTAGAGGAAGAGGAGGAGGAAGAGAGGGAGGAGGAGAAGGAGGAAGAAAACAGCAGCCGCAGCTTAGAGGAAACCTGATCATACCTGTTAGGAACCGAAGGACTAACATGGGTGAAGGAGACATGATCAGTTTGTACAGTTACAGGAGATAGACCTATGCACAAAGAGGCATATCATCAACTGGGGTCATGCATTGTTCCGCTACTGGTACCAAGCATTGTACTAAATGCTTCTATCCTATTTCATTCATTCCTGTAAACTTCCTAGAAGATAGCTGCTGTAATCCCCGTTATGCATATGAGCTATTATACTATATTTTTCCTTAGGCATATTTCAGACGAATTTAAAGGAGAGCTTTTTCTGTCTGAAGATGGACTAGGTAAAATACCAAATTCTTATTGTCAAAAAGAGCTTGGATAATTACTTGGGAAACTGAAGAAGGGACTGAGCATGTTTTAGGGGAAGAGAAAGTGGCTGTACAGTAGAGGGGTGCTGACTAGATAAGCACCAGAGTTCCTGAAAATCACGCACACTGAGCGTAGTCAGAGCTCTGTGTCACACTGCCTGAGATCAAATTCCACTCATACCCATGTGACCTTGGGCAAAGTCACTATATCTTACTAGTCTCAAATTTCCTCATATGCCAAATAGGGATAATAATAGTTCTTAGGTTGTATAGCTGTTATGTACATGTTGGGAAAGTTATCTATAATACATATATAAAACTTTTAAATAACGTCTGGTTTGCAATAAGCACTCAATAAGCCTTACCTACTATTTATTTTTTCTTTTTTTTGAGACAGGGTTTCACTATGTAGTGAGACTGACCTGGAACTCACTGTGTAGCCCAGGCTGGTCTCGAACTCACAGTGATCCTCCTGCCTCAGCCTCCCGAGTGCTGGGATTACAGGTGTGCACCACCATGCCCGGCAGCCTTACCTACTATTACTACTACCATTATTATTATTATTTGTAGTTTTGGAGATTAAACCCAGGACCTTGTTATGGCTTGTGTTTAGATGCCCCCCCACCAAGCCTCATTTGGTCATAGTCGGGCTTTTCAGAGGTGGCTGGATCTACATGTGTGATGCTGTGATGACTAAATTAGTCTGCTGATTGGTTTTGCATTTCTGGGTGTGGATAATGGGAAGGCTCACTCTGACTTTGGGTGACACCACCCAAAAGGCAGGCAGCTTGGATGGAATAGAAAGGGACAAAAAAATTCTCTGCCACTTTGCTGTTTGCTGCTTTGCTGTCTCCTGTCTGCCTGCCACGCACAACTTTTCCTCTGCATCACCCTTCTGCTATGCCACCCTGCCTTGGAGCCAGCCAACTGTGGACTGAAACCTGTACAAACTGCGAGCTAAATAAACTTTTCCTCCTCTAACTCTGGTTGTTGGGTATTTTGTCTCAACAAAGAGCAAAGTAACTAAGGCAGTCTATGAGTATAACCTGAATATCCAAATATATTAGGTATATCATGGAGATCCAGGGAGTCAGTTTTTACTATTGTTCTCTTTTCTCATCATCTCTCCTTTAGTATATTTGTCCTTTGAGGCTCTGGCTATCGTTTTCTGTCTTCTCCAAGATAGCATCTCTCAGAAGTCAAGTGGAAAGCATCAAGTGTCTATACCAAAAGGACCCGGCAGCTTTTAGCTGACGCCACCCCCACGGAGTCCATGGAATCCACCGAGTCCATGTGATTTTTAGGGGTGTGAATGCACCCTTCCCATCTTGTAAACTCACAGTTACTCATTTGCCTATATGCTCTCAAGCCCCATCCAAATTCCTTTCCACCTTCAGGACCCAGTCAAGTCTCTTGCCCCTTCATGAAGCTTTCTTGCTACCTTTCTCTACTCTATTCACTACTCACTTGACCATTCAATTATCTTCTCTATTTTCCTGTGATTCAGGGTAGGGCACTCTTAATCTCAGCATCACACTCTTTATCCCAGCATCACATCCTTAATCCCAGCGTCACTCATCCTAATCCAGCCTCCTCTGAAACTCCTCACCTATGATCACATGAGGCCGAAGAGGGACATCTAGATAAAAGCCATAACATAGACTAAACAGGATCCTTCAAAATTCTTTAAATATTGTACGCTCTCTTCTCTTAATAAGTTTAACGTGACCATTTTTTGCCTTCCAATATCAGAATAGTTTCTTTGATTTGAGTAGTAGTTCGCATACAAGTAGTTGGCTTGCATGTAAGACCCGTGTTTTAAGAAAAATACTTATCTTGATCCGGGCATGATGGCACACACCTGTAATCCCAGCACTCCGGTGGCTGAGGCAGGAGGATCACTGTGAGTTTGAGACCAGCCTGGGCTACATAGTGAGTTCCAGGGCAGCCTCAACTATATAGTGAGACCTTGTCTCAAAAAACAACAACAGACAAGAAAAATATTTATCTTTAAACAGTAGAATCACACTCAGCCTGGGAGATAGATGCACACAGTATAAAAGTGGAAAGAACAAATATGAGCTATAGGAACAGCCAATTTATGCTTCCATCTCAAAAACATATAATAAAATCTACCATCTTTTTTATTTTTTTGAGACAGGGTCTCACTATGTAGTTGAGACTGACCTGGACTCACTATGTAGCCCAGGCTGGTCTTGAACTCACAGCGATCCTCCTACCTTAGCCTCCTGAGTGCTGGAATTACAGGCGTGCGCCACCATGCCTGGCTAAAATCTACCATCTTAAACCTTTGAAAGCATACAGTTCACACTGTTGACTGTATCGAATTTTCTTCCAGGTCTTTTTAAAATTCATCATGTGTATGTACATGTAACATTTTGTTGGTTGTAGATATTTGGTTCTTGTTGTTTGCAGTGCTGGTGATGGAACCCAGGGTTTCTGCATGCTAGAAAAGTGCTCTACCACCATGCTACACACTAAGCCCTCTCATAGCATTTATGAGGGGCAGTATGAGAAATTGAACCCAGA
Source organism: Fukomys damarensis (assembly GCF_012274545.1). Classification (NCBI taxonomy): domain Eukaryota; kingdom Metazoa; phylum Chordata; class Mammalia; order Rodentia; family Bathyergidae; genus Fukomys; species Fukomys damarensis. The sequence goes on from NW_022900934.1 coordinate 23,458,209, forward strand.
TCCTCAAACGTGCTGGGCAGGCTCTCAACCACTGAGTTGCATCCTCATCTCTTTTTATTTTTATCTTGAGACAAGGTCTCATCGATTTGCCCAAGCTAACCTTGAATTTGCCATCTTCCTGGCTCAGCCTCCTGAATAGCTGGGATAATATGCATTTACCACTCCACCTGACTTTTTCTTTTGAGGCAGAATCTCACCATTTTGCCCAGGCTGACCTTGAATTTAGGAGCTAAAGTGGTAGCTGTTTCCTGTAATGTGCTAAATTTTAGAAGAGAATGTAACCAAATAATACTTATTAATTTAAAATTAAGAAATTAACCTGTAATTCCAGCACTCTAGAAGTCTGAAGGAGACTCTTCACAGAGAAGATAGGTCATCTCAAGGAAATTGCACGTCAATCTTCTCTCTCGTTGCCAACATTTTAATCCATTATCTCGTGTGGACTGCTGACTTGGACTTATTTACATACGCTATATTTGAGTGTGCCCCAAAATTTTATGTGTTGGAAGTTTGGTACCCAAGATGACATCACTGGGAGATGATATGGAATAAAAAATTTTAAGAGGTGGTGTTTAAGGGCCAGAGATTTAGCTCAGTGGTTCTGCTGCCTGCCTCGCAAGCGCAAGGACCCAAGTTCGATCCCTGGTACCAAAAAAAGAAAAAGAAAAAATTAAATAAGAGGTGGGGTTTAGTAGAAAATCCTTGGGTCACTCGAGGGTGCCACTGTTGGGAAGAGATTAAGGTAGTTCTCCCAGGACTGTACTAAAAAGCTTGAGTCTGGTTCCACTTCATTCTCTCTGACTTCCTTTTGCAGCATGATTGCTGGCACCCACACTTGTTACTTGCATATGCTACCATCACTGACATCTGCCATGATGTGACCAAGGGGGCCCTTCACTCAGTTCCAGTGCTATGACCTTCAGTCCCCAAACTGTGAGATAAACAGACTTTCTTTCTTTACAAAGTTAAACTCCCTCAGGTATCTTATTACAACAATGAAAAACTAAGACGGTACAGTTTTTGTGTCATATTTGCTTCTTACATTTTTTTTTCCTACCAGAGATTGAACTCAGGACTTTGTGCTTGTAAGGAAGGGGGCAGCACCACTCAGCTAAATCTCTGGCCCCTTTGCTTCTTAAATTTAACTAAAATATTTCTCTTATCTCTCTTTTAATATGTGATAAATTTATCCTAATTTATGTGTAGAGCACTGCACCATTGGTTTCCAAGATGCACATATAAACTGTCCAACTGTGTGCACACTATCTTCATTTAGGCTTGTAAAAGCTTTCAAATGGAAGATTAATGAGGGATATTTTTATATTCTGTACAAAAAGAAGCAGTAGCCAGGCATGGCTGTACAAGTCTGTAATCTGTCTACTAGCTTCTTCAATAAATGGTGATGGAACAACTGGTATCTACATGTATATGTATAAATGTCACTATCAAACCACATATAAAAGTCAATTCAGGGCTGCGGATTTAACTCAGTGGTGCCTGCCACCTGCTTTGCAAGCACAAGGTCCTGAGTTCAATCCCCAGTACCAAACCAAATCAAACCAAACAAAATATCAATTCAAAATGTATTAAAGCTGGGCATGGTGGTGCACATTGGGAGGCTGAGGTAGGAGGATCACCACGAATTCAGGGCCAGCCTAGGCTACATAGTGAGCTCAAGGCCAGCCTGGCCTGCATAGTGAGACTCTATCTCAAAAAATTAAAATGTATTAAAGACTTGAACATCACACCAGAAACTTTACTAGAATAAAAATAGGGAAAGCTCCATGACAATGGTCTAGGTAATAATTTTTCTAGATATGATCCTGAAAGCATAGGGAATAAAAGCAAAACAGACATATAGGATTTCATCAAACTAAAAAGCTTCTGCACAGCAAAGGAAACAAGTCAATAGAGTGAAGAGACCATTTGTGGGGTGGAAGAAAATATTTGCAAAATTATACATCTGATTAATGCTTAATATACTAAATACATCAGGAACAGCTCAATAACAAGGAAATAACTAATATGATTTAATAATGGGCAAAGAGCCAAGTGTGGTGGTGTATGATTGCAATCCTAGCACACTGGGAGACTAAGGCAGGAGGATCGCAAGTTTTAACCCAGCCTGGACAATTTAGCAATACCCTGTTTCAAAATTTAAAAAATAAGAAAAAGGGGCTAGAGATGCATATCATTGTAAAGGCCCTGGGTTCAATCCTCAGTACCACCCACACGTGTGCACAAAAAGGCAAAGAAGGCTGGGGATGTAGCTCAGCAGTAGAGTGCTTGCTAGCATGTGTGAGGGCCTGTATTCAAACCCCAACAGCACAACACAAAACAAAAGCAAACATAAAATGGGAAAAACATCTTCAAAAATAGACATTTCTCCAGAGAATAAATATAAATGGCCAATGGGCATATAAAAATTCTCATCATTAATCATAAAGGAATGCAAACTAAAACCACAATGAATAGTACAGCTGTTAGAATAGCTATTATGTTTTAAAAAGGATGGAAAAAGAGAACACTTGCATTCTGTAGGTAAGAATGTAAATTAGGATAGTATAGCTATTATGGAAAACTGTACAGAGGTTCCTCAAAAAATTAAAAAAACAACTATCACTACAGCTGTCCCACTACTGGATATGTATTTACAGAAGATGAAATCAGTATTGACGAGATAGTTGCATTCCCATGTTTGTTACAGTATTTCACAATAGCCAGGACATAAAATTAACCCAATGGATCAAGAAAATGTGGGTTTTATATATATACACCGAAATACTCTTCAGCCTGAAAAAAGGAAATTTTGTCATTTGTGACAACATGGATGAACCTGGAGGATATTATACTAAGTGAAATAAACGAGGCACAAAAAGACACTGTATGATTTCACCTATATGTGAAATCTAAAAAAGTTGAATTTACAGAAATTGAGAGTGGAATAGTGGTTATTACCAGGAGATTGAAAGGAGATTGGGGAAGGTGTTAGTTAAAGGGGATACAAAATGCCAGTTAGGTGACTATAGTTAATAACTGTATTCTTTGTTTGTTTGTTTTGAGACAGGGTCTCACTATGTAGTTGAGACTGACCTGGAACTCACTAGGTAGCCCAGGCTGGTCTCAAATTCAAAGTGATCCTCCTGCCTCAGCCTCCTGAGTGTTGGGATTACAGGTGTGTGCCACCACGCCCAGCTGTTAACTGTACTCTTGGAAACCAGCAAGTAGTTTGAAATGTTTCACCACAAAATAAGTCACATTTAATTTAGCTATTTTTAAAAATTAGCTATTTCACAATGTACACACATTTCTTTTCTTTCTTTCTTTTTTTGATACTGGGGATCAAACTCAGGACCTTGCACTTGCAAGGCAGGAGCAGTGCCGCTGAGCTAAATGCCCAGCTTTTCTTCTCTCTCGAGACATGGCTTGGCTATGTTGTTCAGGCTGGAACTCACTATGTAGCCCAGCCTAGCCTCGAACTCTCAGCGATCCTCCTACCTTGTGAAAGTCCTGGGATTACAGATGTGTGGTTTCCAGTGCATACACATTTCAAAACATGGTGACACACACATATAGAATCTCAATTTATCAATTAATAGATACATTTACAAAAATACATTTACATTAAAAGACTAGCACACGTGAAGCCACTTCTCATGGCTAGCTGCTTCTCATCCTTTAGATTTCAGTCTATATGTCACCTGCTCACACAGGCTCTGCGTGGCCACACAGTCCCAAGAAGTTCTCTGCATTATTCTCTACATTAGCTGTTTCCTTCCTAACACTTAGCACAGATTTTATTTTCTCACTGGTTGACTAGTTTCCTTTCTCCCTCATCATGAGCTCCATGATGCCGGTATCCACATCTGTCTGTGTCTAGTACATAGGGAACACTAGATGGATCTTTGGTGAATGAATTGAAAAGAAGGAAGTCCTTCAACATCCTGGCCCTCTGCTCCCAGTCAACCCGTGGGACATACACACCTTCTCTCTTCTACTTCTGGGATACAACGAAGAGTTCTCTAGCCAAGGCCATTCTACTCAGAGAAAGGCCCTTCCTCGGGAAACTTCTTGCATCCTTGATTCTTTACTAATCCTTTCCAACAACATGCAAAGAAGTTTCCACTTATCAATCAACTAACCACAAATTCGGGAATTTCTTTCTCAAGCTTTAGACCAGCATGTGATCATTTTCTTCCCTTGACTCTCAAGACTCTCGTGTTTCTATCTCAAATTACTTCTTAGGCTCTTTTTAAATATTGAGATTCATCAAAGTCCTGTTGTCTTCAAGCTCCCATTGAAAACGGACACTTCTGCTAGAGTCTGGAAGGAGTGACTCTAGGGAAGAGTTTGCTGAGAAGTCAGACTAGACTGATAGAAGATAAAGACCCGGATGTGAGAGACAGAGGTCAGGAGATGGCGTCGGAGCAGGCTTTGAGCCACTGTGACGCGTAGCTGGGAAAAGACAGCGGGGAGGAGCACAGCCAAACTTGACCTCCGCAAAGGGGAAGCACCGGCGCACGTACAGGGCCTGTGCGCCTGCGCCGTGGGTGAGGGACGCCCGTTGGTAAAAGGATGACGGGTTTCCGGAAGTCCACTCTTCACCCGGAAATGGTTGTAGAGGAACATGGCGTTGCTGGTGAGAGTCCTTGTGAGTGCAGGAGTAATCTTCTGTGGCTACCTGCCGGGTCTCCGGGTTGGAATCAGAGAGGGCGGGGGGAGGGAGAATCTGGAAGGAAACGCAAAAGGGGCCCCTGTGAGATTGCTTGGCTGCGTAGCACCTTTCCGCGCGGGAAATTAAGGCAGCTTCCCACTTGTCCGGGCTCTTGATTTGGCGACTCCTTCTTTCGTGGAGGGAGGAACATTGCACCATTATTTGATGAGCTTTGCTATTCCTCCACCATCTTCTGTAACCCTTTTCTCGCAGGGGGGACCACTTGGGACCCTGATGGAGTTACGGGATACGCGGGTTATAGTCCCTGTGGCACAGTGTGACCTTGGGCAAGACGCTTTGGAGCTTCCGTGTTCCCAAGTGAAAAAAAACGAGGACTTTTATCTCCTTGCAGCCCCTCTGGCTTTAGAGACTGAACTTGTTTAAAAGACCGTATGTCAATTCTTAACTAAAGTAAAGTGGAATATAGACTAAATATTAGACTGAAAGGGAGGCGCACAAGAATCGGGGTTATATAGGTGATTTTGATTTTGCATAGCACAGTGCGTGGCACATTCTGGGTGTTCAGTCAATACTTGTTGAATGAATGAATGAACTAAAGAAAGACTATTAGACTCGTAACACCCATGTGTGTTGTTTGTTTTTGGTACCGGGGATCGAACTCGGGTCCTTGCGCTTACAAGGCAGGTGGCGGCACCACTGAGCTAAATTCATGACGCTAGCACCCTTATGTGGAAGTTACTGTATCTCTTGAATTTTGGGCCCAATCCTCGTGAGATTCTTTTTCTAGCATACTCTGACCTCTGGGAATTAAAGGAGAAAGAAAGTGGCAGCAGAAAAAAAGGTTAGGTGGGCACAGATCTTAGTTTCTAATCATAGAAGGACTAGACAGTTATAATTTCGCAAGTCTTTAACACACTGGTTCAAGAATATTTTTTCATAGCAGACACTGTCTTTTCCTGCCGGACTCTCTTTTGAGTTATTTTACCACTTGTGATTTTTAGGCTCTTTATATAAGGCTTAGAGACACTGCAATTTTACTTCTTGTATTCCTTGCTAGCCCAGCAAAGTGCAGTATGCTGCTCAGTAAATTTTTGAGAAATCGTTTCTATAAACAAGATTCACTTGGTGAAGTAACTGTTTACTCCAAGGCAGAAACTAATTTGAGAGCATCTGGGGAATGAAAACTAGCATGTTCAAATTTAGCTGGTTTTCTTTTTTTCCATGCTGGAGATGGAACCCAGGACCTCAAGCATGGTGCTAGGCAAGTGGCCTAACACTGGCTATCCCCTTTTTCCTAAATTACTTAGCTTTTAAGATAGATGTGTGTGTGTGGGGTTATTGATCTAAAAACTTGAAATGAACACATTATCTTGAAAGTTAATAGCTGCTCCAGCTATTTTATTGTCCCTGAGCATGCAGTTCATTTTTTCTTAGGTGGTAATATCCATAAAAATTATCTCTTCTTCTGCCCTCTGTTAATTGGGTCTGCATTTTTAAAAATTCATTTGTTTATCTTTTTTGTTGTAATACAGGTTTAAATAAGGAAATTCCCTTTCTTTAACTATACCCTGATAGTGATAGGTCTTCTTAGTATATATGTTAAAATATCTGTGATAAAGCAATGGAAACTCCCTAAGGATTCCTTGAAGGTGGCAGTAAACCAAAAAGTAGCAGATATTTATTGATCACCCACTCTGCAAAGGGGTTTAGACTAAGTACTGTGATACAAGTAAAGATTTTTTTTTTTTTTTTTTTTTTTTTTGAGACAAGATCTCACTGTGTAGTTCAGGCTGGACTTGAACTGACTGTGTCGCCCAGGCTGGCCTTGAACTTGCGATTCTCTTGTCTCAGTCACCCAAGCACTGGGATTATAGGCTTGTGCTGCCATGCTTGGCTGTGTAAAGATTTCTTTCCTTCTCTTTAATTCAGCAACTATTGAGTGTTTGCTACATTCTGGGAACTATGTAAGGCACTGTACATGAAAAACAAACTTTACTCAAGTTTATAATTTAATAGAGGAGATTAAAAAAAACTGCAAACACTTGGAAAGGTATAATAGAATTTTATAACAGGTACAGATAAAGGTATGGAAACAGAGAAGAGAGGCACTTGAAGACAAGGAAATAAACCATTGAACTAAATGAGAGCATTAGAGGAAAGGACATGGAAGAGAAGAATTATATTCTAATAATGCTAGAAAAGGAACTGTAAGTAAATCTGACTGAACTTGAGGTTACTTGGGGGGAAATGGTATTAAAACTCCTTGAGTATCATGGTTAGGAGTTTGAAGTTTATCTCGGAGGTAGAGGGGGAGCCTTTGGGGAAGTATTTTACACTTGATCTTAGCCAAAAGGCCCAGAAGCGTTGTGGGAAGTATTTTATTTTTTGTTTTTTTGTTTTTTGGTTTTTTTCTTGGTATCAGGGATTGAACTCGGGTCCTTGCACTTGCAATGCAGGCCACCGAACCACTGAGCTAAATCCCTGGCCCTGGGAAGTATTTTAAACAAGAGTAGAAGTTTTTTGAGTCCACTTACTATTTTTCATAATTTAACTTGTTTTTCATTAAATTGAGAACTGACACAATAAATTACAGGATTTAATTTTACATTCTAGGTCTGGGGATTTAGCTCAGGGCTCCACCACCTGCCTTGCAAGCGCAAGGTCCCACGTTCCGTCCCTGGTACCAAAAAAAAAACCCAAAAAACAAAAAAAACCCCAAAAAGTAATTGTACAGTCTGACAAGATCAGGTGTGTCCAGGGTGGTATGGCTATAGACTAATTGTACAACATGATTAGGCCTGACACAGGTATACACCTGAAAAGTTGCCATGACCCTACAAGTGATGAACATATTTGTCGCTCACAAGTTTCTCTGTGCCTCTTTATAATTATTTTCTCATGTTGCTCTCTTCTTACAACCACCACTGATCAAAGGCAGATTTGTATTTCTTTTTTCATTTCTTTAAAAATTTAAAAGACTATTTTGAAAGTAAAAAAAAGTCAGTATAGGGCCTGGGATTTAGCTCAGTGGTGCTGCCACCTGGCTCACAAATGCAAGGTCCTGAGTTTGATTCTCCCCCCACCCCAGAAAAAGTTAATGTATTAAGTACTTGTATTCCCACTACTAGAGTTTTGTTTTAATAGATCTCTGTCTTAGTTTCTTTTCTTGTTGCTGGGATAAATACCTGACACTGAAAGTTAAAGGAGGAAAGGTTTATTTAGCTCATAGTTTGTAGAGGTTTCAGTCCATAATTGGCTGGCTCCAAGGCAGGGTGGGTGGCATGACAGAGGAGAAACTGTTCATGGTAGGCCAGAAGGTAGCAAAGCTAGGGAGGGATGACCACAGCTTTTTCTCTCCCTTATGTCTTATCCAGGCTACTTGGATTAGGTAACACTCACACCATTAATCCTAGTGCCCTTGATCCTAACATTGCACCATGAATCAATCCCAACGTCACACATTCTGGATACAGCCACCTCTGAAAAAGCCCCACCTGTGACTGCATGAGGCTTTGTGGGGACATGTAAGACACAAGCCATAACAATCTCCATAGCAGTTGTGAATAGATCAAGCAGAGGGAGCTGAGATTAGAGTTCTAAGGTCCGAAGCTACTTAAGGAATCCTAGAGGAAGTGATGAAGACCTGGACTAAGGGAAGGGTGATTAAAGCAGAAAGATTGTTTAAGCCGATCACATAATGCTAAGGCTGAGGAGCAGGAGCCCCTTTCAGGAGCCAACTTTTCCCCAGGGAAGACTAGTTCCTTCTAGTGAATATTGCTGTTTAGAAACCAAATCTGAGCGCTACATGTGCTTGTTGCTACTGGGGTGTCATTGCTTCCAGTCCCTATTTAGACATGGGTAGGAAATATATGTATTTATATATATACATATGACCATACATATATCACTTTTTATATCTGTATACATTAAACATACACCGGTTACTGTAATCTAGTCCATTATAAATCCATTCTTCCCTTCTCCCTTGCTGTGTTTGTTAACTCCTTTTTCTGATAGACTCTTGACATCTCACCCTTAATGTATTTACTGATTTGTTCAAATCCTTCCTGTATTGTAGTCAATCTTTTGAAAGCTCAGATTGGACGCCTTTAACAAAGTAATAGGAGGGTGTACTCAGTAATTTAAAAATTTTTGTTTTCGGTGCTGGGTAATCAAAGGCCTTGCATATGCTAAGCATGTGCTCTACTACTGAGTTATATCTGAAGCCATAATACTTTCTGAAAGAATTGTTGAATATTCTCCTTCTGTCTGGAACTATCCTTTTGTAGTGACATTCAGAGGCCACCATGGGGGCAGAGGACAAACTTCTGGGCTCTCAACATGTTATTCATTAAGAAAATGATTTGTGTTTTCTTTTGAGGCAGTTAGGGACTTAAAAGCAGTTTTTGGAGCCGGGCAAGGGATTACACATCTGTAATACCAGTACTCTGGGAGCCTGAGGCAGGAGCATCAAAAGTTAAAGCCCAGCTGGGCAATTTAAACTAATGAAACTCTGTCTAAAAAATAAACAATGGCTTGGAATGTCCCTGCATGTGAAGGCCATGAGTACAATTCCCAGGTTCACAGAACAAACAAAAACCAGTTTTGCTAAAAAGTAGTGACTCTTCATTAGGGCCTACAGATGCCCAATAGGTAACTAAATCAGAACAAAGCTTTCCCTTTCATTTATTGCCTTAAAACTTTGGGTCAGGTGCTTGATTAACTCTGCACATAGGCATGCTAATAATTTACGGAGTATCTAAAAGTTGGCAAAAAAGTTGATTACCCTTAAATTTATATGGCCTATCTTATCATCCTTCAAGACTGAGGGCACAAAGAGGTTTATAGGGACATTCACCTACCAGTGATGCACAGAAGTCTCCTGTAATTGTCCTAAACCAATGGTGACAAATCTATGGCACATGTGCTGCAGCAGGCTATTTGTTATTGAAAGCTCTTAAAAGGTTTACTGTCACTGCTCTAAAGCTATGATCATCTTGGAGGTTGACTTATACAAAACTGAGGCTGCCTCCAGCAGAAGTAACCATCTTCTGGAGATGTAACTGCACCTTCAAGACTCAGCCCACTCCAGTAAATCCATATAACTAGGTCTCATTCTTTTGTTTTTTTGTTTTGGTTTTTTTGAGACAGGGTCTCACTGTATAGTTGAGACTGACCTGGAACTCACTATGTAGCCCAGGCTGGTCTCGAACTCACAGTGATCCTCCTGCCTCAGCCTCCCGAGTTCTGGGATTACAGGTGTGCACCACCATGCTTGGCTATTTTCTCTAATTTTCTATCTCTGCCCAGTAAGTCAGCCTTTGCCTCTCACTGACACATCCTGAAACGCTTTTCTATGATGAGAGTCAAACCAGCTTGGCAAGATGAGTTGAGGTTTGTGTCTCCTCTTTGAGGTACCTCCTTAGACCCATCTGGTGACACTGCATGCTACTTTATAACTTGTAGCAGACTTGTTACGGTAGTATCTGTCCCTGGACTATGGAATTGAATTAGACATTGGGATTCAGAATATATGTACCACAGGGGAATTATGAAGTGAATTTGGTGACTGTAACCAGTCTTTATTACTCATGTGTTCTGTATTTGTGAATTTACCTAGTTGCTGAAATTTTATTTGTAGTTGCCAAATCAGTAGCTCACAACACTTTTCATTTGGAGACATGTACAGAGGGTTGAGAAATTTGACTCACCAGTGTACACATTCCCAGCTGAGGGCAAACAAGGCAACTCTGATTTCTTTTTCAGATTTTATGTTGTAAATAAATATTTTTTGGTCTATTTAGTGCCTTATTTTTCATATTTTTGTGCTTGTTTCAGTCATTTACTTTTGTAAAATGAATCTCAAAAGTAGTGCTCAAGGCCGGGGATTTAGCTCAGTGGTTCTGCTACCTGCCTCGAAAGTAAGGTCCTGAGTTTGATCCCCCATATCCCCTCAAAAAGAGCAGTGTTCAAGTTCTGCCTAGTGTTGTGAAGTGCAAGAAGGCAGTGATGTGCCTTACATTTGTTGTTAGTTTTGCTCGGAAATGATTTATAATGTGCTATTGCCTGTGAAGCGAATGTTAATAACTAGTAAGGGGACATCTTTAAAAGAAAAGCATAGAAAACAACGTTATGTATTGATTGGTTGACAAAGATGTTGCAACGAGAGGCTTGCAGGAACCTAACACTGTCTTTCCCCCAGGACCAGTGGTTCACTATGCCAGGTTAAAAATAACTTTTAAAAAACTGGGAATTGAAGCGAGGACCTTTGCACTGAGCTACATCCTAGCCCTTTTTTGAGACAGGGTCTTGCTGAGTCACTAAGTTGGCCTGGGCTGGACTCAAATTTGTGATCCTCCTACCTCAACCTGCCAGAATGCTGTGATTATAAGCATGGCTCACCATGCTGGTTTAAAAAAAAAACATGTTAAGAAGATGGTTTTGCTGTTTTGACAGTTTGCTGGGGAAAGAGGAACTTACATAATTTAGTAAAAATTGTTCATAATGATAATGATGTCTTTATATATTTTTTTCTATTATCAGAGTGCTTTTACAGATATTTCTTGGAAAATTCCCATGAAGTAGTTTTATTATTTCCATTTGTCATAAGGAAAAGTAGAGCCCAGATTTTTGAGTAAGTAGTTCATGGTCACACAGCGATGTAACGGCAGACTTGGGATTCAAACCTCCTTTCTGCTCTACTTGAGCAGTTTCAGTGAAGGATTTGAATAAGAATTATGGGATTGGAGAAGGAAGGACAGAGTTGATTAGTCCTTCTAATAAGAACTGATTTAAAGTATTGGCCTAAGACCGAGTAGAACCCAAATTACAAAAAAAAAAAAATTTGTTGACATAGGAAACAACAAAATGAAATTCTTCAGAAAATTTTCTTTTTAATTTTTTTCAGAAAATTTTCTAAATATTTCATTGTTTCTACTTGTAATATCCTCTTACCTTCCTGCCCGCTTTGGTCCTGACTCTGTAGTTTTATTTTAACCCATGTTTACATTTTTAGAAAAGAGCACCTGACATCATTCTGGTAAATCTGTCAGTATTAATAAAACAACACGCCAGTGACTGTCATTTGGAAACCATTCCAACAGATGAAACCTCAGCTGAAATAAAGTATTTTTAGCTCTACTTTTGATTTGAAATATAAGGTGCTGTGAGAGCCTATTAGAAACAGTTGCACAATTTTAGGACATGAGACACTTTAGAAAGCTTCTGTAGATTTAAAATTCTAATGCCTTTCCCTACTCCACCCTGACCTGTTTTTACTACATGTAAGGAAATAGAGATCAGATTCCTCTTAATACTAAGCTAGACATATTGCAAGGTATGTTTATTTTAGTATATGTGCTTCTGAAGCAAGCACGTGTATGTGTGTTGTTTTTAATTATAAGAAGTAAGTTTTTATTTTATAGAAGAGGTGATGAAGCCCCACTGAGGTTGTTATCTGATATGTAGTTTATGAGCACAGGATCCATGAGTCAGCTTGGTGCTAGTACCTCTTGGTCCAAGTACCTCTTTCTACAATATGTGTTTTATTATATTTATAGGTATAGATATATAATGGCATTGAAGATTAAACCCATGGTCTCTCACCGAGCTACAATCCCCAGTCATTTTAAAAAGTTTTTATTTTAGGACATGATCTTGCCAAATTGCTTTGGCTGATCTTCACCCTCCTGAGTAGCTGGAATTATAGGTTTGCCCTGCCTCATCCAGCTAATATGCTGTTTTAATTGGTTCAAGACTTTACCATTGGTTATACTTCTAGTGTTAGAGCTAGAAGAGATCTGGGAGATAATCCCTATACCTTTTCATCCCATTAATGAGCATGGATTCTGGAGTTGGGCTGCCTGGGGCCCAATCCTCAACCTGCTGTTTATTTTAACTATGTGGAAAGTTGCTTATCCTAGGCATAGCTCAGTCTCTTGATCTGTGTAAGTAGGGTAATAACAATATAACTGTGTCACTAGGTGGTGATCGTTAGGTTTAAATATTGAGGTGAAAGTTCCAGCCTTTTACTTATTTGGTTGGTTCCTCTGGCAACCACCCTCCCATCCACCAAGAATCACCTTATTAGCATAAACTCTGGTAAGGTAGAGAGGGGCTTATTGTGAATAACAGTGGTCACTCAGAAATTCCACCAGTCTGGGAGCTTTGTGCCAGGAACTAGAAATGAAGACCAAATATATACTTCTTATATCACAGTGTCACAGGTACACTCTGCCCTCTATGTGTGGAGTCTGATATAGATTCCTGACATGCTCACTTTTTCTTTCTAGGGGAGGCAGACAAGCATCTCCCAGTGGGTTCCAGTATTCAGCCAATTGGTACCATTGTCTCCTACCCAAGGACAGTGGGGCAGGATGCCGTCTGGAACTTCCCAGGTAAGATTTGTTCTTTGGTTTAGTATGAAAACCTTAATGTTTATGTGCAAATATAGATTAGTCAACCAAATTGTGTGATGGAAAAACCTCATGAGACAACTGTAGGTCTCTATGGTGCCAGCTCAGGACTGATTCCTACAGTATAGTGTCCAGGGCGTTGCTTCTAAATACTCCACCAATGGAACTTAGCCTAGGATACCATGTTACAGTCTGATGATTTTTACTGTTAGGGAATTTTTCCAGACATTCATTTCAGAGTTAACTTTTTAAAATTTTCTTTTCAAAGCTGCTTTTATTTGGGGTGAAAATGTTTCTTTTTCTTTTTATGAATATAAAATCCAATAAACAGTTATTGGAGGCCTTAGGTTCCCTAACATTGGCTGTGTGATTCATTATAATGTAGTTAGCCTTGGATCTCCCTTGTGAGGATTTTTTATTTTTCCTGATTTTTGTTAATTAAAAAGTACTTTAATGATAAAGGAAATAAAAATGACCTGTGACTTCAAATCTGAAAATATCAGTATTTTCATCTCTGCTGGTTCTTTTCCAGCTCTATGTATGTGTGTATAGTAATTTTTTTCCTTAAGTACCTGAATACATTTTCATTTTATATTTTGGTGCTTTTTCACTTTTATTAAAGCAGACATTATTTGTGTTGTTTAGATAGCCTTTGCTATTCAGATTATCCCCCTCCCTCGCTGTTACAGGCTTTTTCTTACCATTTTCTTAGCATTTAAAAAATTTTTATAGGAAGAAAAGGACCAAAAGTGTAGGGACAGTGAGAAGGATAGGGAAGGGGGAATAAGGGAAAGGGAAAAAAATATGAGAAAATGTAAAAATGGAATTAAAGTGTTTGAGGGGGGAAGGGGAGGGGAGGGTAAAGGGAGGGTGGGGACAAGGGGAAAAATGAGAACCAAGACCTGGCATGTAAAGGTACAAGATCCCAGTAATGAATGTAACTGTACTGTCTACCTAGAATGTACCAATAAATTAAATTTAAAAAATTTTTATAGGGAGTTTGATTACTGTAGATACCTCATCTAAGTGGAATCATATTGTATTTGACCTCTTGTGACCATCTTATTTCGCTTAGTGTCATGTCCTCAAGGTTCATCTATGTTATAGTGTAAGACAGAGTTTTTTCTTTTTAAAGCCTATATATTCTTATATATAATATGTAAAAAAAAAGAAAAAAGAAAAAAATATATATGTATATATATATATATATAAATTTTCTTTATCTGTTTGGGCCAATGGACATTGGATTGCTTCTACTTCTTGGCTATTATGAATAGTCTTGCAGTGTACATAAAAGTATGCAAATACTAGTTTGAGAAACTGCTTTGAACTCTTTTGTGTATACACCCAGAATTGAATTGCTGGATTATATGATAATTCTGTTGATAGTTCTTGACTGCAACTATGATATTTGCTTAGTAGTGATTTCCTGTTTGTTTACCATTCCTGTATTTATTAACTGGAGTTCTACTGAAAGGAGGAGCTATCACTTCTTTCCCTCTTACTTATTTTCCCAATTATTTATCGGTATGAGCGCGTGGATATTTGTTTTCGTACATGAGTTATAATCCATTCTAATTAGTTATTTTCTTCATCAAATGAATTGTCCTGTTTTGGCTCTTGGGAACTCCTTCAAGTTCCTTTTTACATGTCCCCATCATTTTTAAATACTCCCTTATTTCCTGGCACCACAAGATGTTTCACATTGTATTTTCTTTGCTTTTGCCCTAGATTCAATCATTTCTCCAAGGAGCTCTGGTTCCTTTTATTGGAAAATGGTATTTAGAAATAAAGATGTTTGAACGTGTGTTGTTGAACTCAGGTTTTTGAAGGCACCTTTATGTGGGAGAGACAATAGTCTCTATATTTTATTTAATAATGAGCTTTCTTTGAGCCTTAGTGGCCTGATTTCTAGAGTGGGAAAGAAACATTATCTGCTTTACAAGGCTGTTGTGAGAGAACACAAGTAAAACACAAAGCATATACCAAGGTTATAGGGAATTCTCAGCGAGTTGTAACTGCTATTTTTGTTGCTATTTGTGTTCATACTACTTGGGTGAGTTTTTGCCTTACTGTATAAAGTGAAACTTAAAGCAAAAAAAGTCCAACCTCTCTTGCAACCTCTCCCTTGGTTTTAGTTTCCTCATCTGTGGACTAGAAGTGGACTAGTCCTCATTTTGGACTAGAAGACCTCTGAGCTCTCTTCCACTTCAGGTGTTATTCTAAGCTTAATTCTTCAGTTGCCTTTTCTCCAAACTAAACACTTCAATTCATTTTAACCTTTCCACTAGGACCTTTTATTCATCCCTTTGATCATTTCTGTGGTTCTTTTTTGGACCTTCTCCAAGTTGTCCTACTCTTTGAAAAAAGTAGAAAAAGAAAAACCACCTAGTTTTTATTGAGTAATGCCCAGAATGATGTTGAGCACTGGGACAGAAAATAAAAAGAGTATAAGACAGACTGGGCCCTGGTGGAACTTAACAGTTTTAGTAGACTATAAGACACCTTCCCCCCAATGACATTTAAGAATTATTTGAGTCTATCTCGGACCTTTGGTCACCTTCTTTTTCTCTTTTTAAGGAGGCCCCTTTCAGACTCTTTTGGAAGCAAAGGTGAAATCTTATCTATTTCTATTAATGAGGGGCTGTCTGCAAGAGTTTATTATTGCAGTTATCTGGAACAGGTCTTTACATTTATATTTTACATTGTAGTTTTGTGTGTGTGTGTGTGTGTGTTTGAGACACAGTTTCACTGTGTAGTTCAGGCTGGTCTTGAATTCACTATGAAGCCCAAGCTGGCTGAAAACTCCAGTGGTCCTCCTGCCTCAGTCTCCTGAGTGCTGGGATTAAAGGCATGCACCACCACGCCTGGCAACCTATACATTGTAGTTTGCACATCTCTTTTACAGACATTATTATATTTGGTTGTCAAAACATTTATGAGACAGACTGGAGCTTCCATCCAAGTCCCTCATTTTGTGTTTGTTCTTTTTCCACTCTACAATGCTTGCTCACTCCTGCCTTCCTATTTTACGTTCTTCTTTATCCTGCCTTTTTCTTTTCTTTCTTTTTGAGACAGGATCTTGCTATGTAGCCTAGGCTGGCCTCGAACTCATGACAGTCCTCCTGCCTCAGCCTCCCAAATGCTGGAATAATAGGCATGTGCTACCACAGTGGCTATCCTGCCCTTTTCTGTGATGTATTTTCTGATGACTACAGGTTATTTTCCATTTCCACATTTCTTTTGTCAATACTGCCTATTCCATATCTTTGATCATTTTTATACATTTTACTGAGGTCTAATAAAAATTTGAAAAAATGGCATCATGAGTTATCACAACTAAATGAATTATTACAAGGTAATCATACCTAGCATCCACATCAAGAAGTAGAAAACAGGGCCAAGGATTTGGCTCAGTGGTTCTGCTGCCTGCCTCGTAAGCGCGAAGGCCCGAGTTTGATCCCCAGTACCAAAAAAAAGAGAAAGACATAGAAAACAGGACTGCAGAAGCTTCCCAGATATCCTTCTAGTCATTACCCCCAACCAAGGTTAACTGTAGTCTTCACTTTGAATACCATAGATTAGTTTGTCTACTAAACATACAGAAGAAGGGTGTGGGGATGTGTAGTATGTGCAAGGTCCTGGGTTCCATCCCCAGGACTGCAAAAACAAGTAAATAAATAAAATACACTATGTAGTCTCTGTGTTTGTTTGCTGTCATTTAGCTTTGTTGTAGAGATTCATCCGTGTTGTTCTTTGTAGCAGTAGTTTCTTCTTGTGCAATATTTTAGTATATTTATATACTGCAGTTCATTTATTCTGTTGATGGATATTTTGGTTGTTTCCATTTTGGGACTTTTATGAATAGTACCATTTGTGTGTGTGTTTTGGTGAATATATCTGTACATTTTGTTGGGTATATTCTTAGAAGCAGAATAAGTACTACAGGTTATACATAAGTACTGCTTAAATAAATACTGCTAAATACTTTCCCAAAGTGACTAACATTTTATACTCCCACCAGCACTGTATGAGAGTTTTATTGCTCTAAATCCTTGCTAATACTTGGGAATTTTTGTTTGTTTGTTTGTTTTTGATGGGTGACAAAATATGGTAATTAGTTCTGCTTATTGTAGGGTAAATCTCTTTTCTCTTCACATGATTATGAGCTCCTTGAGGATGGAGATTCTGTTTCTGTCCCCAAGAATTGGCATATCCTGAGCATTTTGTACAGGTTGGGTTAGTGAAAGCATATATATATTATGTGATTGTGTAGACAAGAACAGGAAGGGAAATATTAAAAATACAAGTTATACAGGTGGTGGTCTTTGTTTATCAAATATTTGAGTTTCTCATGTGGAACTGTACTTGATTCTGGTAATGCACCTAGTTTTTACCTCATGTATCTTGGTAATTGTGATAGAAAAAGAGCAAATGTATAAATATGTAATTATACATTATAAAAAGTACTATGAAAGAAATGAACAGGCTACGGTTATGGTAGAGAATATGGCTAGAAAGAAACTTTTTAGTTAAGGTGGTCAAACAAGGTGTTTTCGAAAAAGTGACATTTGGGTATTTCAGGGTATTTTTTCTCTTCAAAAAGTTTTTGATGTCTTTTCAATTTAAACAAATGAAAAATTTGTCTTTAAGAATTGAGTTAATCCTTTTGGGCAGGTATGGACAAGAGTGGGTAACAAAGTATGTGTCCATTCCTGCCCAAAAGGATTAAGTGTAAGTGTGGGAAAACCAGTTCTTGTCTTTGGTACTAGATACACAGGTACTTCAGTAGTTCAGTATAGTATGGAATGTGAAAATCATGAGTAATGAAGGACAGAAATACAGCAGGTGATGGAGCAGCCATAGAAAGAATCCATTGATTATTCCTGGAGCTGTGGGAAAAGAGAAAGACCATATATTCTCATGGAAGAGAATTCAGCCTAAAGCACAGCTTCTTGAAACTTATCTTGGTTGTGTTCTTTGAATCGGTTTCAGTGCTTGATGTTCCAGATGGACCACTACATTGTTATATGTGATTGCGTGGGAGGTGGTCTCTGTTTAGTTTGTGTTTTACAAAGCCTGCTCAGTACCTATGAATTAAAGCCTAAGTGTCTCTGGGATTGACCAGAAGAATCTGCTAATCTTTCAGTACCCTAGTTAAGGAAAGAAATGTAAATAGTTATATACTACAATTAGGAATCCTAGTTTTCCTTTATTAAGACTAAAGAGGAAAATTATTTTCATTCCATGTGTCCTTTCTCTTTTGAAATAAACCAGAATTTGAAGATTAACCCCCTTCCTCTTCCCTCCCTACTCTTTTTATTGTGAAGGTAATAGAACTTTACTGAGAGTTTAGAAACTAGATTCTTAAACTTACCCATAATAAATCAGTCTCTCCCCCACCCCTCTTTAGTGGTGGTACCAGACATTGAATCTAGGGCCTCACGTATGGTAGGCAAATATTCTGCTGAATTATATCCCCAGCCTCATATATACATACATACAAGCTATGTATGTATGTAATTTTTTTCAGTATTGGGGATTGAACTAAGGGCTTTTGCATTGAGCTACATTCCCAGTTCTTTTTAAAATTTCTAAAATTATGCAGCAGGGTCTTACTAAGTCACTAAGTTTCCCAGGCTGCGTTTGAATTTGTGATCTGCCTGCCTCAGCCTCAGCCTTCCAGAGTGCTGGGATTGTACATGTGCACTGTAACATCCACCTGTTAGACATAATTATGATGTAACAGAATAACCCCTTCATTTCTGTGGGAGGCTTGCTTGCCTTACCCATATGTATTCATGTTTTTGCTTATAATTTTATCCATGTTTTAGATATTTTTTCGTGTTAAAAATAATCTCTAATGTAAACTATGGACTTTGGGTGATAGTCACAGTGTAACACATCCTACTCTGGTGTAGAATGTTGATAGTGGGGCAAGTTGTACACATGGGTGGGAGAGATTATATTGGAATTCTGTACTTTCTGCTCAGTTTTGCTGTAAACCTGAAACTACTTTTAAAAAATCTATTAAAAATCTATTTAAAGAGCTCCCAATGATCATCTGATTTTCCATTATTAGGTGATTATAACCTTAATTAACCATCTTCTTTATTGCACTTTTCCTATAGTTTTCACTCTTGCGATTAATGCACAGTGAGGATGTCTTGCATATAGTTTAGTGTTGTTTTCGTCCCTGAGCCTGCTCGCCAAACAAGGTTCAGGAACCTGGTCTGGGAGGGCAAGACACGGAATCACCACCGGGGAGGTTTCTGGAACGCTTCCATTTTACTGAGGAAATGTGCAGACTTATATAGGGTAAGGCAGGGGTGGAACCAGGGTGGAGTCAGGATATTTGGCACATCCTTATTGTCTACGTGTTAATTTTTGGATTGTATGTTTTAGGGGCTGAGGCAAATGGAGTCAGGACTTTAGAGATTTTTGAGAGGAACAGTTTATCTGTCTAAGATGGGGTC
Source organism: Fukomys damarensis (assembly GCF_012274545.1). Lineage (NCBI taxonomy): Eukaryota > Metazoa > Chordata > Mammalia > Rodentia > Bathyergidae > Fukomys > Fukomys damarensis. Next base: position 23,477,774 of record NW_022900934.1, read on the forward strand.
TCTACACACCCAAGGGGCAGATTATTCCAGCCCTAATAGGCCTCGGAGTTTTCTCACGAGAGGTGGGTGCCGCACTCCTGACTCAGCCAGAGAACCTAATCATCAGTTTAGTTTTCTCTTTAGGAATTTATTTTTAAAACTGTGTATTGTTCTTTTAAAAATTAATCTTATTGATACATTGAAGGTATACAATATGACTTAGTTTTAAAATTGAAATCAGTGTTTTTCTTCTTCCCATATATTACTATCCTGCCAACATTTAAATAGATACTATAATTCTGTTGCCTAGATTTGACTCACATTTGACTCATATTTTCAGGATGGAATACTTTTATTCCTTCAAGTATTTGATATATATTTATTGAGTGCTTGCTATGTACCAAACACCATTCCAGGTACTGATCTCAGATCCTTTTGGTAATGAGATTTCCAGGAACTGTGCTAAATGTGTTTGGATAGTCCTGTAATCTTTACTTCTAACAAGCTCTGCTCAGATTAGCCCTCTGAGTGAAGATTCAGTGTTGCCTACGTGTTTTTTTTTGTTTTTATTCCCTAGTGGCCCCAGTTGAGCCAATCCCTAAGATGTGCTATGTCAGGACAGATTCCTGGAATAGACATACAGCTGAGGAGGAAGTATCACATCACAAGTAAGGTGAGAATTATTAGAGCTTTCTGTTTATAAAGTGCTTTCAGATAGATGTTCTTATTTTGATCTCAACAAAATTGTTAGCTAGATGAGGCTGGAGTTTAAGCAAATGTAGAAGGTTCTGAAAGTGACTTGCCCAGGGTCACAAAGGCTGGTAAGTAACAGGCAAACTGAATATGTGAACTGAACTCTTCTGAGCTTATGCCATGTGTTTCTGTCATGGTACTTTTCTTTTTGGAAAGCACTTCAGAGGAGAAAAGTTTTACGAATTTTGTACAGGTTAAAAAGTGTAATTTGACTTTTAGAGAAATTTTTATGGGTTAGATATTCCTTTAGAGAGACTTAGTAATCAGACAGGTTTTCCTTACTTTGTTTTCAAACTGCAAGACCTGTTTATATTCATTAATAAAATTTGTTGTACTAAAAAATATAAAAGTTTTAAAAAATGTTTATTCCATGCTTGCTTTGGTTGATTGTGGTTTTGGATGACCTTTGTCTGCTTTCAGATGGTGTTTTTCTCTCCTTTTCCTTGTATACCCATAAACAAAGAACATTCCTCTTCTCAGAATTCTTCTTTGAGAAACAGGCATCAAGATTTCTTTTTATTTTGTTTGTGGTTTTATTTTATATTGTTCTTGTAATACTAGAGATCAAACTCAGGGTCATAGCTACTGTGCTACATCTTCAGCCTTTAAAATTTTTTTAAAATTTATAAAACAGGATCTCACTAAGTTGCCCAGACTGGCTTTTAATTTGTAATCCTCCTACCTAAGCCTCCCAAATAGCTGGGATTACAGGCATGGGACACCCAGCCCAGCAAAATTACCTTTTAGGAGTATTCTTTCTAATAGAACTTGTATTCTGTACTCCAAATATATTATTTCATAGACATTGGTTCTTAAGCCCATGGTCACTGAGGTGGGTATGTCTTTTTTTTTTTTTTTTTAATACTGGGGATCAACCTTGGGACCTTGCACTTGCGAGGCAGGCAGCAGAATCACTGAGCTAAGTCCCCAGCCCGAGGTGGGGATATCTTGCTGTGTAATTTGGGGACTGTCTGTTAGATATCATTCCAAATGTGTTTGCATTTAGTGATATGATGCCTAAAAAAACTGAAAATTGTGCTCACTTCGGCAGCACATATACTAAAATTGGAACAATACAGAGAAGATTAGCATGGCCCCTGCTCAAGGATGCATGCGAATTCATGAAGTGTTCCATATTTTATTTTTTTTGGTACCGGGGATTGAACTCTCGTGTCCTTGTGCTTGCAAGGCAGGCCACTGAAACGCTGAGCTAAATTCCTGGCCCCTGTGTTCCAATTTTTAAGGCTTATCTTTGGAGCTGAATTTTCTTTTTCTTTTTTTAAGATTGAGTGGTATACTAATAAGTGAGAGTTTGAAATTAGAAGTAATTTATGTTTTATATACAGATTTCAAGACATTTGCTAATTTTGTAGTTTCATGTGATTAGTTTCCAAAGGTTACAGATAATAAAGAAATCAGAAATGGTACCTTTTTAAGAATTGCATATTTTTTTAGACACACATTAAGCACATTAAGAAGGAAACAAAAAATTACTATTTAAAACTGTAAGCATTTACTCCTAAATTAACTCCCTCATTAACTAAACTGTCTGGCTCCCAGGAACATCCTTATAAGAGAAAGCGGGGAGTGTTGTATTTTTTTTTTGTACGGGGGCTTGAACTTGGGTCCTTGAGCTTGCAAAGCAGGCAGGGAACCACTGAGCTAAATCCCCAGTGTTGGGGAGTGTTGTATTGAAAGGGAAATGTTGCTGGACTACTGACTGAAAGTAAATTTACATAAAGTTAAAATAGTTTTTTCCTTATGGACATTTGTTTTGTTAGCATATTATTAGAGATTGCATTACAATCAGTGGATACAGATGCTTTGCTATTTCCACCAGAACAAATCATATTTTGTATTTTCTTTTGTTTGTTTGTTTTTTGTTTTTTTGAGACAGGGTCTCACTGTGTAGTTGACACTGACCTGGAACTCACTATGTAGCCCAGGCTGGTCTTGAACTCACAGAGATCCTCCTGCCTCAGCCTCCCGAGTGCTGGGATTACAGGCGTGAGCCACCACGCCTGGCTTGTATTTTCTTTTAAAATACAAACCACCTCCAAAAATCTAAATGTACATACTGCTTAAGTATTTGGCTGTTTTTTATTTTTTAAAAGGTATAGACACCAAAAAAAAAAAAAAAAAATTAACATTGTAGAAGATGGAAAACAGTAAGATGCATTTTCTGTAACTTTGTCTACACATGTACATTACTAAGTTGTTAAATCCAATTTGAATCAAACTCACTACAGGATTTCTTATTAGAACAATTATATTTATTTTAAGTGTGTACATACTGCACACTGGCCTCTCAAAAGCATATTGTAGGTACTGAAAATAAAAGGAAAGAAAATGCATATTAAAACACATTTCATGGAATTGTTCATCACATATACTGTTAGATTTGTATACTGTAGGGTGTTTTGTTTTGTATTTTTATATTGTATATGAATTTTTTAATGTGACAGTTAAACACATATTTGAAAGCCTAGTCACAGACAAGATAAAAATGATAATTTCCTTCAGAATTCCTACGATGTTAAATTTGGTGGCAGCTTCAGACTATTTTATTTTATTGGTGGTAGTTACTTGCTGATCTTTTTAAATAGGTAGTAACTCCAGAGAAGAAACCTGTGCATATGCCTAATAAGTTGTTCTTTTATATTAAAGTTTAGAGTAAACACCAAGTAAAACAATGGAAATGTATATAGAACTACTAGTTGTTACATGATTTAATTATATCAAGATACATGAATTTAACTTTAACTTACTTTTATGTAGGTGAACTATTTATTTTTGTCCATTTTACTGTTCGTTAAAATAACATCCCTCTCCTACATACTCTTTTTGTTTGTTTGTTTGTTTTGTTTTTTGATTTGGTACTGGAGATCGAACTCAGGACCTTGTGCTACCGAGGCAGGCGGTGGAACCACTGAGATAAATCCCCGGCCCTCCTATATACTCTTTTCTTGACCCAAATGAAATACTAATCTAAAGTCAAAATGAGGAGAGAAACAACTGAGATGAATGTCTTTACTAAAATAACCAATAAATTTTGTCAAACTAAAAACAACAAAACTGAAATTAAAAATTCTAGGAGAATAAAAAACTAAAATATAAATATTCTTACACAAGGAATAAAACTTGTTAAATGTTTTTTGCAAGTGTCATTATATTGTATGTCTAAAATGTAACGATACAATTAATTTTTTGAAAAATCTTTGCAATTAATGTTGGTTTCCTTCTTTTTGGCTAAATAGCTTCTAGCTGCCAAAGATTCTCCACAGCAAATTGAGGAAAAGGTTGGTGCCTTCACGAAGATAATAGAAGCCATGGGATTCACAGGACCTTTGAAATACAGTAAATGGGTAAAGTCTTTCAAGTTCTTATTTTTCCTTTTATTTTTTGTCCTTTTTATTTTTCACAGATATTTTACTTTTCCCATTAGTGGGGATCAAACCCAGGGCCTTTCCAGTGAGCTACATCCCCAGTCCTTTTTATGCTTTGAGACAGGGTCTCATTAATTTGCCCATGTAGGTCTAGAACTTGGAATCCTCCTACCTTAAGCTTCTTAAGTGCTAGAATTACAGGTATGCATTACCATGCTCAGCTTGCCCCATAGATTTTTTTTTTTAAAGCTTCTTCTTTGCTTTTGTGAAATTCATACATTATTTTGAGAATTTCTACAAAGTGTACTCCTTCATCCCCACTTCCTAGTTAGATTTATTGTACAGCTTGTGGAGCTGAAATACTTTCCCACCTTGATTCCTTGTAAGTATCTTAACAGTGACAGGCACAGAAGACTGAACTCCTCAGGCCCTTGCTACATGATTTGCCATATAGATGAGTTCTAAGGGATCAGAGGGCCAGATATTCTGATGAGCAGTATTAAGATGCGTTGCTGTCCGATGAATCCATTTCCATTAGTGATTTTTACTAGGTCATTGTTGTGACTTCAAACTTTTACAAATAAATAGCTTTTATTAAAATTGATCCTGTGACTTACTATAATTTTATTATAGAGGGACATTTGCTGCCTGTGTCACTCCTAGTCAGCTCTTGGCCTAGCACATAACTGTTACATAGTAGTTACTAGGAATGAATGAATATCCTCTCCGCGTAAGGTGTATATTACTGTCAGACTTTTAAAATAATACCTTTAATGAATTAAAGTAATAAAGCAGTAGTGATTTAGTTCTCAGCCTGTTTATCACCTATTACTACCTATTACTATCATGTGTCTCTTATCACTATAGCTCAGCACTTTTTATATTATTTAGGGTTGCTACCATATTGGATAAGTCTAATTATAAGTTATACATCAAAGCAAGCCAACATAAAGCAGGAGAGAATATTTTCTTTTCTAGAAAATATCATAATTTTTCTCAAAACAACCAACTCTTGCTAGTTACACTATTTTAACAAGTTGGATTCAAATTTGAATTTCAGCTTTCATATGGACTCTCTATTTTTGGTTTCTTCTTATGATGTCTTCTCTTGCTGATAGGTCTCACTGCAACAAATACTTATAGACTACCGTCCTTTCTGTCTTTTTATTCTTCTTTTTATTGAGTTTATTGGTACATAGACTACTGTCTGTTATCTCTCTTTTACCTGAATTCTGAAAAGGCAACAGAAGTTTCACAAGAATTTTATTTGGAAGGAACTTTGAAATGTATAGAGAGAACCCAAATACTAAGAAATAATGATATTCTTGAAACCTTAAGGTTATGAGTACCTTCTAAATCACTGAGGAAACATTAGTTATGCTCATTAAATTTTTATTTTTTATCTCAATTCTTTGATAATTGATAAATTGTTGATTTATTTGGTAATGTTAATAACAAGAATCTTTTCCTCTATATTAAAAAAAGATGATTACGACATTTGGATTTAAAATTTAAAATATATGTTTTGTTTGAAAATTAGAAATTAAAGGAAGTGAAAGCAGAAAGAAAAATATTTACTCTTTTATGAATTTCTTGGTGATTGGGCTCTAGTTGGTTGCTACTATATAGTTTGTCTACTGTTTTTTAATAATTTCAGAGGGGAAATTGGCTACTACTTAGAGGATTAGTAAATTATCCAGAAAAATTTTAACTCTTTTAGCTTAGGTTAGCTTCTGATTTTTCTTGGTTCTCTTTATAACCTCAGCTAAATCTTTTGCATTTAAAAATTTGCATTTTAAATATTTTTGTTTTAAAAATCTGTGTGGCAGTATCTACTTTCCATAATTTTGTTTTTAAATTTGTGACATCAAAATATCAAAGTATGTCATTCTACTATGCTTTTGCTTATAAAAAGTAGGTATTACTTTCTATTTTAAAAAAATGGAGCTGGGCATGGTGGCACATACCTGTAATCCCAGCACTCGGGAGGCTGAGGCAGGAGAATCGCTGTGAGTTCGAGACCAGCTGGCCTACATAGTGAGTTCCAGGTTAGGCTCAACTACAAAGTGAGACCCTGTCTCAAAAAATAAAAGGAAAGCCTAGGGAAAAAAAAGAAATTACAAAAAAAATGGAAAGCCCTTTTCAGCAATGTTGACCAATAAATCTATGACTAGACACTTTTATTGGATTATGTTGGCAAAATTCTTTGTGTTCTCACATGTATTAGATTAGAAAGTAAAATGTCTGTTTGTCCATATCAGTAGTATCAACTATCTTTTCTCTATATTTTTCTTTAGTGTTTTCATATATGGTTCCCGTTTTTTTGCAGGATCATACTTAGGATGATCAGTGTAGCTTTTCCTTACCTATTTGAGTATTTAAAAATATTTTTTTTCCAATCATATTTGTTTTTGTTTGTTGTTTTTTGAGACAGGGTCTTGTTATGTAGTTCAGGCTGGCCTTGAACTCACTGTGGGATCCAGGCTGGCCTTGAACTCAGGGATCCTCCTGCCTCAATGTCCTGAGGATTGCAGGCATACACTACCATGCTTAGCTCTTTTTTTTAAAATTGTATTCGTATAGCAGTATCATATGAGAAAGGGACAGCACTAATCAGACTTAGCCACATGCCTTATTAAATAGTTTCTGTTTGAGCATTAAGCCAGTGATTTATTTTTGTTCTGAAGGACACTGTCAACCTGTAATATATTCAGAAGTAGGCAGTGAACCTTGTGTAAGCTTCAGAAACTGTGTTGAATGAAGAATGCTTGCAGGAAATAAGGATACTTATCTGGAAAAGAAAAGACATGATGAGTCTTATCAGTATTCTGGGGCAAATATAGAAAATAAAAAAGAGTAAAAGACTTAATCTGAGGTACTCCAGTGTTTAATGAATGTTACATGCAAGAGATTTAAGTTCATTAAAACAAAGATGATACCAGAATTGTCTTCTAGTAGGATCAGTGGCCTTATAAGCTCATTGATCTTGTTTGAACAGGGTCACATATCATTGGCGATGACTCAGGAATGCTGGAGAAGGAATTCCAGTACAGCATAGGTGCTTTAAGTGACTAAAAAGCCCCTTCCAACTGTCACACAAGTGTTAGTGCCAGACTTTTACTCATTTTTTATCTTGTAGGAAGACACAAAATGTTATCAATATGAGAGCAGATTTTCATTCCTAAAGCTCTTCTAGATGCTTCTGTTTTATTAAAGTAGCCTGATGAAGGCTTCCAAAATTAGAACGAAATAAACATTAAGTCATCCAAGGACCAGAACCTCTTGTGTTGACTGGATGGAGATTTAGTCCACTTACCTCCTTAACTTATATCAATGCACTATTCTTTAAGAGGCTCTTTCCCGTTGTTATTTCCAGTCCCTGTATGATGCTCTTCAGGGTCTTATTTTAGAGATTTGTCCAGGAAAATGGCTCACCAAGTATAAAGGCAGGAAAGTGAAGAATTATAAAATGCTTCTGACTGCTACAATACAAGCACTTTATAAATGTACCAGCCAGTCTGCTGAGGTCTGTATTATTTGTAATGAATACATTTTCGTGAACATGTTGTAAAGGGAAAGCTTCCTTCTCAAGGAAAGTCTTTAGCCTTAGAGGCAAGTTTGCCTTTCCAAAGTCAGGGTGATTACCAACCTACGGGACTGACTCTATATACAGGAACCTGAAGGAAACTGCAGGATTTAAGAAAAAAAATCAAGAAATGAGCCATTAGGAATTTTACTTAAAATTGTCGATCTGTCTATAGTTGGACTGGGCCATTAACTCCATGAGGGAAGGAATTCTTATTAGTTTGCATTACCTCTGTATTGTTAGCATCCAGACCAGTACCTTATTTGTCTAAGGAAGTGGAGAGCTAAGGGATATCCTAAATTCCTTGTCCCAAGAATAGAAATAGGGCCGATAAGGCCAGAGTGTTAGGTCAGTGGTATTAGGATATTATTAGATTGATGAGGTACAGATCTATGATTTCTGAACTGCGTGTATTAACAAAGTTAAACTGATGGTGACTGCTGCTGATGCTTTTTTGTATGTTGATATGGTGAATTTGATTGATTAGCCAGTGTTGAATCAACTTTATATTTCTGGATAACTCCTACTTGATCATGATATACTGTCCTTTTAACATATTGATGAATTCTGTTTACATTTTTTTCCTTCTTTTTAGGACAGGGTTTTGCTATTTAGTTCAGGCTGGCCTTGAACTATGTAGCCCAGGCTGGCCTTGATCTTGTGGTAATCCTCCTGCCTCAGCCTCCCAGGTGTTAGGGTTACAGGCATGTACCACCACGTCCAGCTGATTACCTTTTATTAAGAAATTTTGCATCTATTTTAATGAAGTCTGTGGTTTTGAAGTTTTAATTCCTTCTGTTGACTTTGGTTTTGGTATCCAGATGATACTGGCCTCGTAGAATGAGCTGTTAAGTGTCCTTTCCTCTTGTTTGTGGAAGTATTTGTGTGTGTGTGTGTGTGTGTGTGTGTGTGTGTGTGTGTGTTTTGGGGTGGTATTGGAGATCGAACTTGGTACCTTGTGTTTGAGAGGCAGATGATGGAACCACTGAGCTAAATCCCCAGAGTATTTGTATATTTTTGCTATCAGTACAGGACTAAAGGTTTGGTAGAGTTCTCTAGTGATGCCATATAGACCTCTAGTTTTCTTTGTGGGAACATTTTTAACCACAAGTGTAGTTTCTTTGATACAGGACTAGTCATGTTAATTATTTACCCTAGCAAGTAGTTTGTGTTTTCAAATAATTTGTCTGCTTCATTTAAATAATCATATTCATTGGCCAAAGTTGTTTGTAATTATCTTTTATTATCCTGTTTGTGTCTTTAGAATATGTAATGATGTCCTCTCTGATTCTGTGTTTGTGTTGTTTTTTGAGACAGGGTCTCACTATATAGTTTAGGTTGCCCTTGAACTCACTATGTAGTGCAGGCTGGCCTTGAACTCGAGGCAATCCTCCTGCCTCAGCCTCCTGAGTGCTGGGATTACAGGCACATGCCACCATACCCAGTCCTCTTGATTCTTGATATTGGTAATTAAAACATTTTTTTTCCTCTCATTCTCTCCATCAGTATAGTTAATTTCCCCTTTTTTTTTTTTTTTTTTTTTTTTAGTGAATACTGGGGATTGAATTTAGGCACTTGTACTAGGTAAGTGTACTACTGAACTACAGCCCTGCTTGGATATATTCAGTTTTGAGTGCTGGGGATTTAGCTCAGTGGTGCTGCAGCCTGCCTCGCAAGGTCAAGGTCCAGAGTTCAAAATCTAGTACCAAAAAAAAAATTTTTTTTTTTTTTTTTTTTTTTTTTTTTTTTTGAGACTGGGCCTTTAACTTTGACTCTTCTGCCCCTAGTCACCTGACTAATTGGGGTTATGGGTTTGGGCCAATGGTTCTGGCTTTATTGATTTTTTTTTGAAACAGGGTCTTGCTATGTATGTAGTTCAGGGTGATCTTGAACTCACTACATAGCCCTCATAGCAGCCTTCCTGTCTCACCCTCCCAAGTGCTGGGATTACCGGTGTGCATCACCGTGCACAGCAATTGCTATTTTTAAAGAAGTGGCTTCTTTGATATTCTGTATTTTTCTCTTTTCAAGAATATTGATTTCTGGTATTATTTTTGTTTGTTTGTTTGTTTGTGTAAAAATGGTCTTCTGAATGCTGGTTTACTTCCCAAATAGGCATATCTGAATTATATTTGTTATATATTCACTTTTCCCCTATCTGATTTTTAGACTAAAAGCTTTGATGATATAATAGACATCATAGCAAATCTTAATTACAATCAGAATTACAAGTCTGTCTTACCTTCTTACGGGTATTTCTGCTCATCAGAGACACAGCTGATTGGACTCTAGAGAATATAGAAAACATGAATGTTGTATAGTATCGATATGGTTTATCACTGGTGAATCTGTAACAGCTGCACTAATTTCTACTTTGCTTTTCTTTAGTTGCTGCACCATTCTTAGTCTGTGCATCTTAATTTATAGAATACATACTTGAATTTGTAAGTTTCCTTGCCATTTTAAAGAAAAAAACAAACAAGCTAACTTCTCTGAGCCTTTTGTTGATGCGCTAATGTTTCATTACATCCTGAATGATCTTATTTGTTTTTACAGTACTGGGATTGAACTCAGGACACTGTGTTAGATCTTTAGCTCTCTTTAATTTTTATTTTGAGATAGGGTCTTGCTGAGATTTTAAGTTGTAGAGGCTGGGCTGGAATTTGTGGTCCTTCTGCTTGGCCTGCCAGAGTTCTGAGATTACAGATGTGTACCTTGATGCCCAGCTCCTTAATGAAATGTTATGAAAGTCCTTGAAGTTCTTGTTTCTGTAGCCCTGAGTTGATCTTCAGACTTACAATTCAACTTTGAATTTTTATTTTTAGATTCATTTTTATTAAGATATAATTTACATATAGTAAAATAAATAAGTTTTACATATGCTGCTCAGTGAATAAAGTAAAATGACCACTCACATCAAGATTCTGAGAGAATTCTGAATGCTTTGGGGAGCATACTGTGTGCTGTATCTTATTTTCACTAGAAACCTTTGTTTGAATATACAGTATTGTGTGTTTAAACACAGACTATTAAAAGTAAAGACAGTGTAGAAAAGCCCCCCCAAAAGCAACAACATTTTTAGACTAATTAGTAGTGTCTCTGAAGAAAGATTAAAGGCTGGAAGGTTTTTGTTTGATCTTGATCAGAGGTGTGGGCAATTATAAAAGGGACTTCAGAATACAAAGTTAATGTGGATAATGCTGAACAAATGTGGTGAAATGATTTGGAACTAAGGACAGATTTTATTTAAATATTGGAAAAACCTCTTAACACTTTCATGTAAAACCCTAGAATGTGAACATAACATAAAGTCCATATGAACAGCTATCTTTAAGAAAGGAAAAATTCCTAGATAAGTTTAAATTGCCTAAAAACAGAGACAGGTTTGGACCCTTCTAGTTGAAGAAATGTGAAATTCTGTAACTTATATCTAATGACACTAGAACACCTAATTGGTCATATCTTGAGTTTGATTTTATTCTCTTTGTCTAGAAGATTAAGATTGCAGCCCTGCGCATGTATAGTAGCTGTGTGGAGAAAACTGACTTCGAGGAATTCTTTCTAAGTAAGTTACTGTTTGATAGTTTTGAAAGGAAAATGAATGTACTTTTTATCTTAATGGGGAGATATATCTATATCTATATATATATTTTTTTGTACTGCGGATTGAACTCAGGTCCTTGTGCTTGCGAGGCAGGCAGTGGAACCCTGAACTAATTCCCCAGCCCTTAATAGTTATATTTTAATAGGATAAGTTTTTTTGTTTTGTTTTTGAGACAAAGTCTCTTGTGTAGTTCAGGCTGGCCTTGAACTCAAGATTCTCTTGCTTTGTTCTTCTGAGTTCTGGGATTATAGGTATGCACCAATTAGCTGGTTTTAGACATTTTTTTTTTAAAGTTACTAGTGAAACAATTTTTCCTGTACAAAGTATAAAACAAGCTATTTTTCTCCCTTACTATAAAAACAAAAGAAATCTATATATAAAACATTTTAGCCAGGTGTGGTGGTGCACACCTATAATCACAGCAATCAGGAGGCTAAGGCAGGAGAATCATCATGAGTTCAAGGCCAGCCTGAGCTACATTAGCAAGGACCCTCTCTTAAAAAAAAAAAAAAAAAAAAAAAGCCTTTTTTTGAGGGTGTACTGGGGATCTAAAGACCTTGCACTTGTGAGGCAGGCAGCGGAACTACTGAGCTAAATCCCTGGCCCACAAAAAACATTTTAAAAAGTTTGAAAAGACTTGTCTAATACTTTGGCATTGTCATTGGCCTTATGCACACACATCTTTTATGTCAAAGAACTTGTAGTATACATATCTGTTTTACTTTGTATTTTCACCTAGACTTTTTGCCATTCGGTCCTCCTTTGTTTCTTATTTTCAGTTGTTAATCCTGGAATAAGCTTTGTGATTTTTCTTCTTTCTATTAAATGACTAATGACAAGGGCCAGGGATTTAGCTCAGTGGTGCCGCTGCTTGCCTTGCAAGCACAAGGTCCTCAGTTAGATCCCAAAAAAAAATGGATAATTATTACAAGGCTTATATAATTTTATTATTTATATCCCATTAATGAATTGCCTTTCAAAAGGGTTTTATTGGATTAAATTTCCACTGGCAGTCAATTGTATCAGTATAATACTCATTTTGATTCTGAAAGCTATTATAATTAGCAAAGTTAATTAAAGTAGGTACTTGTAAAACTACTGGAAAAATTTAAGCCATTTCCTGTAACACAGAGTTTATTAGGTAAGATTGCAAAATACAACGAATATTTAATTTTTTAAAAATTTTATAACAATAAAAGATATTTTACCATTAATCAAAATACTCTCAAAATACTCCCTTCACTTTGAATGCACTTATCCTATCTTTCTTGCCACTTTCTAAAGCAATTCTGGAAGTCCTCTTTCATGAGTGTCTTAGTTACACTGTTGTGGGTGCCTTGATGTCCCGAATCTGTTCAAAACATTCACTCTGATAGTCACTGTGCCTTTGGGGAAGAGCCACAAATCTCACGATGTCAGCTCCAATGAATAAAGTGGATGAGTATCCACTACAGTGTTTTACAAGCCTACCTTTTAGTTGGATGGCGCTTCAGAGCAGTATTCTCATTTTTTTATCACACTTTATAAAGACACTCATGAAAGGGGACTTCCAGAATTGCTTCATAAAGTGGCAGGAATGATGGGATCAGTGTGTTCAGAGTGAGGGGAAGTATTTTGTTTTTTTTCTGTTATTTTTTTTTTCTTCTTATTGAGTTTATTGGTACAATCTAGGTATACAATACAATTACATTCATCATTGGGATTCTGTACCTTTACATAATAGGTCTTGATTCTCATTTTTTCCCCTTGTCCCTGCCCTCCCTTCCCCCC